>NC_132889.1:36289783-36404783 GCF_030463535.1 Salminus brasiliensis | reverse complement strand
GCAAATTAAATATTAAAAGTTCTTAAATAAAAGATTAGGACAATCAACAGATCACTCATTTGTCTTTTTATAATTTGACATTTTGAAATATTTCGGAGCTTTTGTATCCGTCCATTCTTTACAAGTGTAAAGAACAGCAGCCAGATTCACATGATATCAAATAGAGAAAAACGCAAAAATAGAAATACAAGGTTTTTGTGCGACAGTGATGTTATTATAAGAGCAATGTCTGAATACAGCCCTGACTACATAAAGACAGCACTTCATTTAATCTGAAATCTGCATCTCTACCTGTACGGCAGCCGATTTATTCCAGGCATTTCATCAAACAGAGCTGAGTGAGCTGAATCTGCAGACTATGAATGACATCAAGTCCCAGCAGCAGTGTGAAAGACTAGTGGAGAGCCGGCCGAGACATGAGGGCTGTGATTGGCTGTGGAGGTTATTTCACCATAGTGATTTCTGAATGCTCTCAAAGTTCAGATATTACTACTGTGGTTAAATCTGAATAATAACATTTATATTATAATTATTATCATCATTTATCTGCATTATTTGAGCAGCTGATTTAGAGCAGCTGTCATTTCTGCAAATAAATAAATAAATAAATAAATATAAATGCTCTAAATATAAATATTTTTATTTGGAGTTCAGGGGAAATGTTGTCCATGGTTTATAAAATAATACACAAATGTTCATTTCTCTAAACACACTGCCTATAAACAGTAAAAGCAGAGATACTGATACTGATGGTGGTCTCTTCATTGTTTCTGGAGCTGTATGTATATACACAGGCTACATATACATATCACCACTGTCCAATGAAAACCATGTATCTCCATTTTTATGTGTTTTTAGTTTTTTTCCATGGTTTGAACCTGGTAGCTGTTCTGTACACAGTGTAGATAATTATATGTGAATGGACCAATAGAAATGCTCTAAATTAGTTTGAATAAACTCGTATCTTTTACATTGAATTCCATTCAAAGTTAAGAGCATTTTTGCCTTCTCCTGGAAAGTCACAATTTAGGAGATACATGGTTTTCATTAGACAGTGATGATTCATGGCAGATGCTCTTATTTGAAAAGCTTTGAAATAATTATATTTAATTATATTTAAAAATAATTTTATTTAAATAGTAAAATATCAACACCTGGACTTCCATAAATCAGTACTACTTTTAAAATTAAATTAATTTTTAATGTTTAATGTTACATTTTAATGTTTTAATGTCTTGTTTTTCAAGAATATTGAATAAAAATGTAATATTTATTTAATATTTCACGTTTTTTTTTCTCCCTGAAGAGTTTGTCTGGACATTACAGGCCACATGGCATCTGGTTCGCATTCGCCTGGAAATGGACCACGAGTTTGACCAGCCCGTGTGCAAAAAGAAGAAGCTTTGGGAGACGGTGGCTGAGAGAGTGACCGTCCGGTTGAGAGAGGAGGGCTACCAGGACGTCGCAGTGAAGGCTTTCGAGTGTGACCTCAAGTGGAGAAACATGCTGGCAACCTACCGGAAGAACACCGAACGGGCCAAGAGGCTCGGACCCCACAGCGTCCACTGGGAGTTCTTTAAGACCATGCACGAAGTTCTGGGCCGGAGCTACGAGGAGATCGAGGCCCAGCGCAGAGCCAAGCTGAGCTGCACCAAAGTGGGCAAGGCCATGGCCAGTAAACGCTACACACCCATATTACCCACCCCTACTCTAACAGCAACAGCGGCCCCTCCCAGCAGACCCCCGCAGGACGTCCTCCAGCTGTACCTGGAGCTGCAGGAGAGGAAGCTGAACATGTGGGCTCAGCAGAAGGCTCTGGAGGAGAGGAAGATCGAGGCCATTAATAACCTGGCCAGGGCCATCAGCAGCCTGGCCCAGGACGGCACAGCACAGGTGTCCAGAGAGCCTGCGGTCTCTGACCCACTGTCCTCACTTTCGTCTCAACCATAGGAATCTGATTAAGTACCCACTCACTGCTTCAGTGCGTCTCACTTTCTCACACAGACAATAACCACCACAGCCCAGACTTATCTGTTTGGACTTTTCTGATTATAAAAATAACCTGATATTTTGGTTTTGGTGAAAACAGAGGAAAATCCCGGACTGTCCAGGGAAGAACTGTCCACATGAGAAGTTTGTAGGTATGCAGAACCCCATTAAAACTCCATTAAAACTCCATTAAACCCCATTAAAACTCCATTAAACCCCTGCTTTCATTCTTTTTTTGTTTTCAAAAGATGAGTTTCTGGAGTCCGGTCTTTTCAGTAGTGTATTAATGCAGAGTTCTGGGGTCCCGATGTATATAACAGCATTATATACTAACTGGGAACAGGGTTCTTACAACCCCACCCTGTCTTAGCTTGAGACTAGTGTTGCACCGATATGATACTGTGATATGATACTGTCCCGGACGAGCCCAGCTTTGGGGCAGTGGTGGCTCAGCGGTTAGAGCGTCGGGCTGTTGATAACAGGGTTGTGGGTTCGATTCCCGGGCTCGGCAAGCTGCCACTGTTGGGCCCTTGAGCAAGGCCCTTTACCCTCTCTCTGGCTGCCCACCGCTCTGGGTGTGTGAACTCACTGCCCCTAGTTTACTAGTGTGTGTGTTCACTACCACAGATGGGTTAAATGGGGAGGACACATTTCGCAGTACAGTGACAAATACCTGCACCTTTACTGTATCTGTATCTGCACAGATACGGGCACTTACACATGAAGCTTACTGATGCCGTACTTTTCTTTTATTAACATAGAAAATTTTGCTTTGTGACTTTATGAAACCAAACTTTTAATCAACCAGTAAACAGCCGGTCTTAAATAGTTATCACCATTAAACACTAAGACTTTTAATGCAACTTTTAGCACTTTTTCTTTCCATGTGTGTTTTTCTGGTTCTAAAATCAAAAGTTTACGAGTTTAAGCAGCTTGTTTTAAAGCCACGTACTGAAGTTTAGTATATTTTTATGTAGAGACGTGTTCTTGTAATGAAATGTAAATTTTTTAAACACCAAATAAAAGCCGTTTGGTCGAGCTTAGCAAGATTACGCTTCCCTACTTGCTTCCTGCATTGTGGCGATTTTTCATCGTTTCATAGCTCTGAAACTTTTCAGACGTGCCGTTACTCGACCAGTACATGCTGCTCTTTTTAAGGAGCATCAGAATTTATAGCCGTCTATCGAGTATTTAAATCAGAGCTGGTATCGGTATCGGTATCGGTACTTGGTATCGGCAGATACTTGAACATCTGGTATCAGTATCGGAGGAAAAAGTGGAATCGGAGCATCCCTACTTGACACTATAGATGACTGGTAAGGTGAGATATGTGGTTTCTAAAACAGCTTGCTCAACCCCTATCAGCAAGGCTTGCCACCATATATGAGGGGTCTCACCTTAATCCGAAGTCTGTCTTCTCGGTACGTTGCGTTTTTAGAAGAACTCTATAGTCATTGGATTACGTAAGGAGCGTCAGGTACACACTTTGGCTTATGCACCCTTCATGAGAGACACTCTATGATATCTTTTTCTAACAATTTATTTAAGTACTCATTATTCTAGGACTGGGGCGGCTCTTTGATGCAATCACAGTCATTAATTACGTAAATACAGTGTTTTGCATAACGTGCAGTGCTGCGTCGCGCCCACTGAAAGCACAGGCTGTGACTGAAATGGCTCCCTGTTTATTTGATTTTAGGGCACTTTTGAGAAAGTCGGCTATTTTTTAGGGCTCTACAATCTCCCACAGTGCACTCATCATTTACAGTAAACATCACAGCAGATTCACCCACTCTAAACCAGTTATTACACACCAGTAGACCAACAACCACAGATGCCAGTCGAGAGTGTGGACCACTACACACACACATACACACACACACACACAGGAAGTGATTAGACTGCAGTGTTGTAAAGGAGCTGGGAGCTGATTGGCCAGACTGGATTATCAGATATTAAACACTATAAAACAGTCGTTTTAAGAAAAGTCTCGACTGAACTTAATCAGTCAGTCCAGAAAGTCTGATTATAGAAACTGAGACTGAAAATAAAGGGATTTACTGAACCCATTAATCAGCAGCTCGTCTGATCTTAACTATGGGGCTGGATTGTTATTTATATACAGACAAAGAGATCGGATCAGATCAGTGTTGGCTGCTACTCGGCATTAAGAGACTCAGATCGGATCAGATCGGTGTCGGCTGATACTCTGCATTAAGAGACTCAGATCGGATCAGATCAGTATCGGCTGATACTCTGCATTAAGAGACTCAGATCGGATCAGATCGGAGTCGGCTGATACTCTGCATTAAGAGACTCAGATCGGATCAGATCAGTGTCGGCTGATACTCTGCATTAAGAGACTCAGATCGGATCAGATCGGAGTCGGCTGATACTCTGCATTAAGAGACTCAGATCGGATCAGATCAGTATCGGCTGATACTCTGCATTAAGAGACTCAGATCGGATCAGATCGGAGTCGGCTGATACTCTGCATTAAGAGACTCAGATCGGATCAGATCAGTATCGGCTGATACTCTGCATTAAGAGACTCAGATCGGATCAGATCAGAGTCGGCTGATATTTGGCATTAAGAGACTCAGATCGGATCAGATCAGTGTTGGCTGCTACTCGGCATTAAGAGACTCAGATCGGATCAGATCGGTGTCGGCTGATACTCTGCATTAAGAGACTCAGATCGGATCAGATCAGTATCGGCTGATACTCTGCATTAAGAGACTCAGATCGGATCAGATCGGAGTCGGCTGATACTCTGCATTAAGAGACTCAGATCGGATCAGATCGGTGTCGGCTGATACTCTGCATTAAGAGACTCAGATCGGATCAGATCGGAGTCGGCTGATACTCTGCATTAAGAGACTCAGATCGGATCAGATCAGTGTCGGCTGATACTCTGCATTAAGAGACTCAGATCGGATCAGATCGGTGTCGGCTGATACTCGGCATTAAGAGACTCAGATCGGATCAGATCGGTGTCGGCTGATACTCTGCATTAAGAGACTCAGATCGGATCAGATCAGTATCGGCTGATACTCGGCATTAAGAGACTCAGATCGGAGTCGGCTGATATTTGGCATTAAGAGACTCAGATCGGATCAGATCGGTGTCGGCTGATACTCGGCATTAAGAGACTCAGATCGGATCAGATCAGAGTCGGCTGATATTTGGCATTAAGAGACTCAGATCGGATCAGATCGGTGACGGCTGATACTCGACTTTAAGAGACTCAGATCAGAGTCGGCTGATACTCGGCATTAAGAGACTCAGATCGGATCAGATCAGTATCGGCTGATACTCGGCATTAAGAGACTCAGATCGGATCAGATCGGTGTCGGCTGATACTCGGCATTAAGAGACTTAGATCGGATCAGACCGGTGTCGGCTGATATTTGGCATTAAGAGACTCAGATCGGATCAGATCGGAGTCGGCTGATACTCGGCATTAAGAGACTCAGATCGGATCAGATCGTAGTCGGCTGATATTTGGCATTAAGAGACTCAGATCGGATCAGATCGGTGTCGGCTGATACTCGGCATTAAGAGACTCAGATCGGATCAGATCAGTATCAGCTGATACTCGGCATTAAGAGACTCAGATCGGATCAGATCGGTGTCGGCTGATACTCGGCATTAAGAGACTTAGATCGGATCAGACCGGTGTCGGCTGATATTTGGCATTAAGAGACTCAGATCGGATCAGATCGGAGTCGGCTGATACTCGGCATTAAGAGACTCAGATCGGATCAGATCGTAGTCGGCTGATATTTGGCATTAAGAGACTCAGATCGGATCAGATCGGTGTCGGCTGATACTCGGCATTAAGAGACTCAGATCGGATCAGATCAGAGTCGGCTGATATTTGGCATTAAGAGACTCAGATCGGATCAGATCGGTGACAGCTGATACTCGGCATTAAGAGACTCAGATCAGAGTCAGCTGATACTCGGCATTAAGAGACTCAGATCGGATCAGATCAGTATCGGCTGATACTCGGCATTAAGAGACTCAGATCGGATCGGATCGGTGTCGGCTGATACTCTGCATTAAGAGACTCAGATCGGATCAGATCGGAGTCGGCTGATACTCTGCATTAAGAGACTCAGATCGGATCAGATCGGTGTCGGCTGATACTCTGCATTAAGAGACTCAGATCGGATCAGATCGGTGTCGGCTGATACTCGGCATTAAGAGACTCAGATCGGATCAGATCGGTGTCGGCTGATACTCTGCATTAAGAGACTCAGATCGGATCAGATCAGTATCGGCTGATACTCGGCATTAAGAGACTCAGATCGGAGTCGGCTGATATTTGGCATTAAGAGACTCAGATCGGATCAGATCGGTGACGGCTGATACTCGACTTTAAGAGACTCAGATCAGAGTCGGCTGATACTCGGCATTAAGAGACTCAGATCGGATCAGATCGGTGTCGGCTGATACTCGGCATTAAGAGACTTAGATCGGATCAGACCGGTGTCGGCTGATATTTGGCATTAAGAGACTCAGATCGGATCAGATCGGAGTCGGCTGATACTCGGCATTAAGAGACTCAGATCGGATCAGATCGGAGTCGGCTGATATTTGGCATTAAGAGACTCAGATCGGATCAGATCGGTGTCGGCTGATACTCGGCATTAAGAGACTCAGATCGGATCAGATCAGTATCAGCTGATACTCGGCATTAAGAGACTCAGATCGGATCAGATCGGTGTCGGCTGATACTCGGCATTAAGAGACTTAGATCGGATCAGACCGGTGTCGGCTGATATTTGGCATTAAGAGACTCAGATCGGATCAGATCGGAGTCGGCTGATACTCGGCATTAAGAGACTCAGATCGGATCAGATCGTAGTCGGCTGATATTTGGCATTAAGAGACTCAGATCGGATCAGATCAGTGTCGGCTGATACTCGGCATTAAGAGACTCAGATCGGATCAGATCGGTGTCGGCTGATACTCGGCATTAAGAGACTCAGATCGGATCAGAACGGTATCGGCTGATACTCGGCATTAAGAGACTCAGATCGGATCAGATCGATGTCAGCTAATACTCAGCCTTAAGAGACTCAGATCAGATCCGGGCCAAAATAACCTGATCAGGACGTCTCTAGTTGGGATCACTGTGCATTTTTACACCCCACCTCATCAGCTGACCGGTCAGCCAGTGGAGCCCCTGCATCCACAGCACTTTTGGGGTTTCTGTAAATCTGTAAAGCTCTGGATGCGCAGATTAGGAACAGTGTCGGCTTATGTTCAGGTAGTTTTCCGCTTTACAGCGCTCCCCAGTGGACAGTAGTTCTTCATATGTGGTGTGTTGCTGTTTGCTCTTCCCGTGCTCTAGACTGCTAGAATAAAGGACGTTACTCTCGTTAGTCACTTGCTAACATGAGAGAAGATCGTTCATCCTCATCACACAAGTTTATTACTGATAGACCTGGAGAGCAGCAGCAGGTGAGCTGAGATCGATGTGAGCAGAGTTTGACGGTTCACAGGAAGCTGAAAATGTCCGATATGTAAAGGTTTATTATTTTTATTAAAATAAATAAATAAAAAACACCAGACCTTTGAATCATTCGCCGAGTCAATATTCAAATACATAAACTCAGATTTCAGAGGGCATCAGCTTCAGGTCCCACTGTCCAAGTCTTTTCATGCTGTGTTTTTCGGACGTCGAGCTCTGGTTCTGGTTCTGAAAGTCAGATTCCAGAGTTTAACCAAAGTCCCTAAAGGCCAGACAGTTCACTCTGGCTACACCACAGGGCAGTTATTTCCAGTCACACGAGACCAGGCTGCCATCTCTATGAATTGTGAGAGTCCAAAACACTGGAAATTGAAGCTCAGATGCTCGATTCTGACCCAGATTGCTCAAAACCCCTGATTGTACAGCTTGTTCTGGCTACTGAACTTCGTCAGATCTCCACATCAAGGTGGGCTTTCCCAACTAGCATGTCAACCCTCCTCCCCTCGCGACACAACCAGCAATCTGATTGGCTCTTTTAGTTGAAACGACCGTAGAATCATCTGATCTGTAGTCAGACACGCTCTCCAGGGCGTTGTTTATACATTTTGAGTTTGCATGAATAAATTAAATGGCTGCCCTGATGGGCTCTTGTTTTACACGCACAGGTACATTTTCGGCCTGGTTTCCTTGAGAAAGTTTGAGCTTATGGGTGTGATGCGATTCCAGAAATTCAGCTGCCAAATGCATGAAGGAGATCAGACTATCAGACGGTCTAATATAAACAAGTGTAGTTTGCTGAATGAGTAAAGATTAAGATTAGAAGATTAAGACCAGCCTTTTCGGATCACGCTGATCAAGCTGCTAGCCATCGGCCTTGCTCTCTCAAGGGTGGGTAGATGGCCTGGTTGCCTGGCGACGTCGCATCAGCAGCATTTTGAAAAAGAGGTGTGGCTGGCTGGGCACGTGTCGGAGGGGGCGTGTGTTGGTCTCGCCCTCACTAGTGGGGGGGAAGTGTTGTGTGTGATTGGGGGGGGTGGAAAAAAAATTAGAAATAAATTACTATATATATATATA
Source organism: Salminus brasiliensis (assembly GCF_030463535.1). Taxonomy (NCBI): domain Eukaryota; kingdom Metazoa; phylum Chordata; class Actinopteri; order Characiformes; family Bryconidae; genus Salminus; species Salminus brasiliensis. Next base: position 36,396,238 of record NC_132889.1, on the reverse strand, counting down.
TATAAACAAAGCCTTTATAACCAGTGCACAGCAGTACAACAGGAGTTTACCTCCACATTTAACTCAGTTAAAAAAAAGGCAGTAAAAACACACACACACACACACTCAAACACCTCATATCTTATAGATGTGATTAAGAAGGACACGTATGGTATTTCCTTGTGGGAGACTGAGGTCCGATTCCCGGTCTGGGTGACTGGGCCGCACTACACCAGTAAGAGTCCTTGGGCAAGACTCCTAACACTACACTGGCCCTAGTTAAGGGGGAGGGTTTGAGTTCATGGACGCCTTTCCCCCATTCCTGCACAACGACAAAGCTGCTGTCACCATGACGGATGTGGCTGCGAATGGAGCCTTTGCTTGCCGAGCAGTGTGATCATCATGTGCTGCTTCAGGGCCTCAAGAAAGCTTCTACAAAAGGTCTAGTGGACTAGGCGCTGCCACCATGAATCCCGGGCCATGCTGCCTGCCTCTACACATCCCATGGCACAGGAGTCTGCTAGACATGCGTCAGAGCTGGGTACAATGCATTAAATAGATGAATATGCATTAGTTCAGTATTCAGGTTTGCATCAGTCCGTCCCCGACTCTAAGGCACTGTACAAAAGATTTACGACCGCATCCCTCAGAGCTACACCGGCCTCCTCTTTCTTTCCCTCCACCTCCTCCTCCTCCTCCCTCATCTCCCGCTCCACCTGCCCCTTGGTCACGTGCCCCATATCCAGAAACACATTGTGAAGGATACAGCATGTCAACACCACAGCCTTTGCCCTCTCAAAGTTGCCCATGTCCAAGTACCGCAGTTTCTGAAAGCGCTCCTTCAGGTCAGCCACGGCCTGGTCAAATTGGCCCAGGTGGGTTTCCACACACCTGTTGTAGAGGTTCTCCTGCGGGCTTCGGCCCGGCGAGAACGGGGTCAGTATGTGTCCAGTAAGTGGGTAACCCACTCTTGCCAGGAGGCAGGTTCCTGGAGGCAGGAGTTGGGGGTTTTGCTGGAGGCTCTCACTCAAGGTGCTCGCCCGGTCCTTGTCGGAGCCTCTGCTGATGTGGCAGTGCATGAACCGACCTTCACTGTTGCACACCAGCTCCAGGTTTAGCCAGGAGTCTGGATGGGGCTCCTTCTTCATTCTCTTTGTGTCCGGCATGGGACTCTCCACATCCTGCCTGCTGATAGGAAGGCGGATGGGGATGCGAGTGTGTCCTAACACCCCGAAGACCCGAGGTAAGCCCCTCTCCTCCAATCTTTCGTCCCAACCGAGCCAGCTGGAGAAGGGAAGCAGGTGCTCTACAGATTCCTCGCCTAAGGGTGGAGATAATAAGCAATGGTCATTAGATGATCGGTTCTGCATCCCAAAAATTCTTCCACTGCTCCTCAGCAGCTCAATGCTGGGGGGGCTTTATACCCCCCTAGCCCACGCCAGGCATTAGGTGGCATCAAGATTATATAAGTCCTATTCTATTGGCAGTACTTCTCTACAGGGACTAGACAAGCTGTGTGTGTGTGTGTGCGCGCATTTGAACAAAATGAACAGTATTTTAACTGATAAACTGACCAGTGGGCCATCGAATCAGCTGATCCTGCAGTGCACTGACTCGGTCACAGAAAGAGAAGAAGATCCTGTGGATGTTGCCTTTCTCCAGGTGGAAGGTCGAGGACACGCTGCGGTAGCTGAGACGTTTGGAGAGCAGGGTGAGGGACAGGAAGACCGTGTGAGGCAGGGACAAACGCGCTCTCCCAGTCATCCGGCTCTGAGTGTGGCTGGAACTGGAGTTCTGTAGGAGAGCTGTGACGTACTGAGAGAGGAACAAACAGCATCAGGAAGTCCTTCTCTTCATAGATCCCTGCTTAGAAAGCTGGGGTCAGAGTGCAGGGTCAGCCATGCTACAGCACCCCTGGAGAAGAGGTCAAGGGCCTTGCTTATAGCTTGAGCTTAGTGGACCCGGGTATCAAACCCGCAACCCTGTGATCAATAACCTAGCAGACTAACCACCAGGCCTCCGCTGCCCCAAATTCAAAGACAAACTGAATGATAAATATAAACATTAATAATACAATAGCTCACAGATATCATGGTATAACAGTAACAGATGATGCTTATGTTTGCATTAATAAATTAATAATACACAACAATAATTATAATCATAAAAATAATAGTGAATAATATAATTAGCATTTTAATTCCATAAATATTAATTATTATGAATAATAATTAATAAGAACGCCTCCAAAGTAAATGTCAATTCAGAAATTCAGAAAATATTCAAACACTGAAGCGTGCTGTAGACATGATGAGTTTGATGGGGCTGATATCTGCGACTCTGTGGTGTAAAATAAATGGACAGTGTCGGACACAGCAGCCTCTCCTTTTACTCATCACATTATTATTATTATTATTATTATTATTATAATGCAGAGATTTATATGGATTTAGGCTGAAAAGCTCACTTGGTTGTTGAGTTTGTATAAATGTAATTACGTTCTGACTTTTACTCTATTTAGAAAGTATTTAGTTCTATATCCAATTTAAATTCAGCAGGATTGCAGAATTACCTTCACTATCAAGTGTATTTTCAATTTGTTTGGCATTATTATAATTTATTCACCACTCAACACACCCTGCTGAACTGCATGGCACTGTTACGCAATCACTGCTGCACATTCTGCGCACTGTACATCACAAACCACACCCCAATCCTCATATCGTACATTTCACACAAATGTCTATATATATATATATATATATATATATATACACACACACACACACACACACACACACACACACACACACACACACACAGTCACTGTCCAAAGAAAAACAGGTATCTCCGGTAGAGGAGAAGTCATGGAAGTAATTTAGAGCATTTCTATTGGTTAATTCATCCAGAGTTACTTACACAGTGAACCGAAACATCTACTGGGTTCAAACCCTGGAGAAAACTAAAAACGGACAAAGATGAAGATACATGGGTTTCACTGGACAGCAGCGAGATATGTGTGTGAGTTATGTTGTTCTTTTCATTTTTATAAATATTTTTAATTTTTTTATCTTATATTTGATCAATTTTGTCTATTATCTTGAGTTTCATTGTGACAGGACAGTCATCAATCATATCAAATCAAAGTTTATTTGGCACATAAATGGTACGACTAGCAGTGAAATGCTTTGTTGACTGCCTGGTCACTTGAAACACAGAGATAAAAATAAAATTTAATCAAATAAATGATAAAATTTAAAGAATAAAAACACAAATTGTAAAAACAAAACTTAATATATAGGATATATATAGATACACATACACACACATTATGTGTATATATATATATATATATATATATATGCACACACATACGTATGTGCATACATATAATGTAATCAATAAACTATGATTTGACCACTGATTTGATATGATTTTAATCAGACTGGACTTTTCCACCCCTGCTTATGACCTGTATTTCATCAAGGGAACAGTCAGTCAAGATGTGACCGTCCACTTAGGTTTTATTTTTTAAAAACACACCTGAACAGTCGGGTTTCCCTCTATTTCACTGACATGCTCCTGCTGCTCAGAGACGCAGCCCTCCTCCTGGAACAGCGCTGAGACCGGCTGCTCGGACAACTGAATGGTCAGGGTTTGTGCTTGCTCTTGTGTGAAGGGCATGAAGTCTTCTTGTGGAGACACGTGCATTAGAACAGGGCTACACTGAGCCTGGATGCTGGCCATCAGGTCAGCCTCAATCATCTCCTCCACCGCCTGGTCCAGGCGCTGGTCGAGCTCCCAGTGACCCAGAGGCTCCCATTCAAACTGCATGAGGTCCATCATGAAGCGGCCGGCGGCTCCGAGGCAGGCTTTACGAATCTCCATCTACGGAAAAAACACCGTCACCATCAGGCATCTCCTAGAACTTCAGTAGTGGTCGATTTCTGGCTACAGAGCCACTCAAGAATGGATGGACAGTTTTGATGGTGGCTGAGCGTAGGATGAACTGGGGTACAGGGGGGCTGATTAGGGTACCGTGCAGCAACACTGGACTACAGACTGCACCTAAACATGTCCAGCACTGTGCAGAAGTTTCAGTCCCCTAATCCTCTTATTCTAAACCATCTCTCAGCAATCAGAGCGTTTTTATTACTGCAGAAGCTCCAGATCTCATCAAAACAGATGCAGGTGAACATAAATCCAGTAAAAAGGAGAAACAAGAGCTTCTGATTCTGAAGAAAGAAAGTAGTGAGATCTTGTCGGTGAGCTAGTCTGAAGAACAGAGCTCGGTTCCTCCAGGGTTCTCCTGGACGCCCCCCAGTCCAGCCAGCACAGCGTGGAGGATGTGTTCAACTCCATCATCAGCAGCAGCAGCAGCAGCTCACCTGATTTACCATCATTAAGCCCTGATTTACCACCAAACCAGGTGTTGATCTGAGGAGAACTCTAAATAATACTAGACTCCATGAGAGAGAAGAACTTTGGAGATGTTCTAATGATGAACACAGTGATGGAGAACCACCACCACCACCACCACTTTCTGTAGGAGTGTTATTATTAGTGTTTAGTCTAATATCAGTGTGTGTACAGGTGCCTAAACACCTGTACTGTAACACAGTACTGTATGCACTGGACTTATAAGGTAGGAGGACTTCATGAAGTTCCTAGTGAGCTACAGAGTGAACAGTAAAGCACCCAGCCACTTAAAAAACACCTTATATATATCCCCACTGGCCATTGTATGCATCCCCACGACATGGCTAATATTACACCAACCTATTATTTAAAAAGAGTACAAAATATTAACCAAACTACACCAGAAAAGCCAGAAGTTGGCTCTAATTTTCCGTTCCACCTTAAATCGGGCAGCTGCTGCGTTGCGGCGCTTACAGACGCCAGACCTTTTAAGCAGCACATTTAAGGTGGACCGGAAATCTTCAGCTCCGTGCCTCGTTAGCAGCTCGGGCTTTGTTATTGTTAGTGTAAAATGCGATAATTCAACCCCGTAACTTTCTCTAGCTGCACATTTCGGTCCTGAGTTCAATACTGCGCACTTACCACACCGGGAGAGCCCAAATCTTCTAAAATACAGCCGATGTTTTGCACCCGAAAGGCCTCAGCATGACTAGCACTGAGAGGCCGTCGACAGTGCTGCGCCTCTGCGCATGCGCGCTGCTGCACGGCCCCATATAAAACATTCGTGTGTCGAACTTAAATAATCATAATTTCTCTTAAAAATCAGATTAATATCATACAAACGTGTTAAACCGCGGGGGCCGTTGTTTTAAGTGAAATGTAATGTCCAATCAGAGTCTGGGAGCCCAGGTTGCCATTATATGAACATACTGGCCACTATATCGGAAACCCCTAGCTTCTGTCTTAACCATACTGGTGGCCAGTGGGTGGAGGCACAAGGTAGGGGTTTCTAATAAAGTGGCCAGTGAGTGGAAACACAAGGTAGGGGTTTCTAATAAAGTGGCCAGTGAGTGGAGGCACAAGGTAGGTGTTTCTAATAAAGTGGCCAGTGAGTGGAAACACAAGGTAGGTGTTTCTAATAAAGTGGCCAGTTATTAAAGGCACAAGGTAGGTGTTTCTAATAAAGTGGCCAATGAGTGGAGGCACAAGGTAGGTGTTTCTAATAAAGTGGCCAGTGGGTGGAAACACAAGGTAGGTGTTTCTAATAAAGTGGCCAGTGGGTGGAAACACATGGTAGGTGTTTCTAATAAAGTGGCCAGTTATTAAAGGCACAAGGTAGGTGTTTCTAATAAAGTGGCCAGTGGGTGGAAACACAAGGTAGGTGTTTCTAATAAAGTGGCCAGTGGGTGGAAACACATGGTAGGTGTTTCTAATAAAGTGGCCAGTAATTGAAGGCACAAGGTAGGTGTTTCTAATAAAGTGGCCAGTTATTAAAGGCACAAGGTAGGTGTTTCTAATAAAGTGGCCAGTAATTGAAGGCACAAGGTAGGTGTTTCTAATAAAGTGGCCAGTTATTAAAGGCACAAGGTAGGTGTTTCTATTAAAGTGGCCAATGAGTGGAGGCACAAGGTAGGTGTTTCTAATAAAGTGGCCAGTGAGTGGAAACACAAGGTAGGGGTTTCTAATAAAGTGGCCAGTGAGTGGAGGCACAAGGTAGGTGTTTCTAATAAAGTGGCCAGTGAGTGGAAACACAAGGTAGGGGTTTCTAATAAAGTGGCCAGTGAGTGGAAGCACAAGGTAGGTGTTTCTAATAAAGTGGCCAGTTATTAAAGGCACAAGGTAGGTGTTTCTAATAAAGTGGCCAATGAGTGGAGGCACAAGGTAGGTGTTTCTAATAAAGTGGCCAGTGAGTGGAAACACAAGGTAGGTGTTTCTAATAAAGTGGCCAGTTATTAAAGGCACAAGGTAGGTGTTTCTAATAAAGTGGCCAGTTATTAAAGGCACAAGGTAGGTGTTTCTAATAAAGTGGCCAGTAATTGAAGGCACAAGGTAGGTGTTTCTAATAAAGTGGCCAGTAATTGAAGGCACAAGGTAGGTGTTTCTAATAAAGTGGCCAGTTATTAAAGGCACAAGGTAGGTGTTTCTAATAAAGTGGCCAATGAGTGGAGGCACAAGGTAGGTGTTTCTAATAAAGTGGCCAGTGAGTGGAAACACAAGGTATGTGTTTCTAATAATGTGGCCAGTGGGTGGGAACACAAGGTAGGTGTTTCTAATAAAGTGGCCAGTTATTAAAGGCATAAGGTAGGTGTTTCTAATAAAGTGGCCAGTGGGTGGAAACACAAGGTAGGTGTTTCTAATAAAGTGGCCAGTTATTAACGGCATAAGGTAGGTGTTTCTAATAAAGTGGCCAGTTATTAATGGTATAAGGTAGGGGTTTCTAATAAAGTGGCCAGTTATTAACAGCATAAGGTAGGTGTTTCTAATAAAGTGGCCAGTTATTAACAGCATAAGGTAGGTGTTTCTAATAAAGTGGCCAGTTATTAACAGCATAAGGTAGGTGTTTCTAATAAAGTGGCCAGTTATTAACAGCATAAGGTAGGTGTTTCTAATAAAGTGGCCAGTGAGTGGAAGCACAAGGTAGGGGTTTCTAATAAAGTGGCCAGAAAGTGGAGGCACAAGGTAGGTGTTTCTAATAAAGTGGCCAGTTATTAACAGCATAAGGTAGGTGTTTCTAATAAAGTGGCCAGTGAGTGGAAGCACAAGGTAGGGGTTTCTAATAAAGTGGCCAGAAAGTGGAGGCACAAGGTAGGTGTTTCTAATAAAGTGGCCAGAAAGTGGAGGCACAAGGTAGGTGTTTCTAATAAAGTGACCAGAGAGTGGAGGCACAAGGTAGGGGTTTCTAATAAAGTGGCCAGTGAGTGGAGGCACAAGGTAGGGGTTTCTAATAAAGTGGCCAGAGAGTGGAGGCACAAGGTAGGGGTTTCTAATAAAGTGGCCAGAGAGTGGAGGCACAAGGTAGGGGTTTCTAATAAAGTGGCCAGAGAGTGGAGGCACAAGGTAGGGGTTTCTAATAAAGTGGCCAGTTATTAATGGTATAAGGTAGGGGTTTCTAATAAAGTGGCCAGTTATTAATGGTATAAGGTAGGGGTTTCTAATAAAGTGGCCAGTTATTAAAGGCACAAGGTAGGGGTTTCTAATAAAGTGGCCAGTTATTAACAGCATAAGGTAGGTGTTTCTAATAAAGTGGCCAGTGAGTGGAAGCACAAGGTAGGGGTTTCTAATAAAGTGGCCAGAGAGTGGAGGCACAAGGTAGGGGTTTCTAATAAAGTGGCCAGAGAGTGGAGGCACAAGGTAGGTGTTTCTAATAATGTGGCCAGTTATTAAAGGCACAAGGTAGGGGTTTCTAATAAAGTGGCCAGAGAGTGGAGGCACAAGGTAGGGGTTTCTAATAAAGTGGCCAGTGAGTGGAAGCACAAGGTAGGGGTTTCTAATAAAGTGGCCAGTTATTAATGGTATAAGGTAGGGGTTTCTAATAAAGTGGCCAGTTATTAAAGGCACAAGGTAGGGGTTTCTAATAAAGTGGCCAGTTATTAAAGGCACAAGGTAGGGGTTTCTAATAAAGTGGCCAGTTATTAAAGGCACAAGGTAGGTGTTTCTAATAAAGTGGCCAGTGAGTGGAAGCACAAGGTAGGGGTTTCTAATAAAGTGGCCAGAGAGTGGAGGCACAAAGTAGGTGTTTCTAATAAAGTGGCCAGAGAGTGGAGGCACAAAGTAGGTGTTTCTAATAAAGTGGCCAGAGAGTGGAAGCACAAGGTAGGGGTTTCTAATAAAGTGGCCAGTTATTAATGGTATAAGGTAGGGGTTTCTAATAAAGTGGCCAGAGAGTGGAAACACAAGCTAGGTGTTTCTAATAAAGTGGCCAGTAAGTGGAAACACAAGGTAGGTGTTTCTAATAAAGTGGCCAGTTATTAATGGCATAAGGTAGGTGTTTCTAATAAAGTGGCCAGTGAGTGGAAACACATGGTAGGGGTTTCTAATAAAGTGGCCAGTTATTAAAGGTACAAGGTAGGGGTTTCTAATAAAGTGGCCAATGAGTGGAGGCACAAGGTAGGTGTTTCTAATAAAGTGGCCAGTTATTAAAGGCACAAGGTAGGTGTTTCTAATAAAGTGGCCAGTGGGTGGAAACACAAGGTAGGTGTTTCTAATAAAGTGGCCAGTGGGTGGAAACACATGGTAGGTGTTTCTAATAAAGAGGCCAGTGGGTGGAAACACATGGTAGGTGTTTCTAATAAAGTGGCCAGTAATTGAAGGCACAAGGTAGGTGTTTCTAATAAAGTGGCCAGTTATTAAAGGCACAAGGTAGGTGTTTCTAATAAAGTGGCCAGTAATTGAAGGCACAAGGTAGGTGTTTCTAATAAAGTGGCCAGTTATTAAAGGCACAAGGTAGGTGTTTCTAATAAAGTGGCCAGTTATTAAAGGCACAAGGTAGGTGTTTCGAATAAAGTGGCCAATGAGTGGAGGCACAAGGTAGGTGTTTCTAATAAAGTGGCCAGTAAGTGGAAACACAAGGTAGGGGTTTCTAATAAAGTGGCCAGTTATTAAAGGCACAAGGTAGGTGTTTCTAATAAAGTGGCCAATGAGTGGAGGCACAAGGTAGGTGTTTCTAATAAAGTGGCCAGTGAGTGGAGGCACAAGGTAGGTGTTTCTAATAAAGTGGCCAGAGAGTGGAGGCACAAGGTAGGGGTTTCTAATAAAGTGGCCAGTGAGTGGAAACACAAGGTAGGGGTTTCTAATAAAGTGGCCAGTGGGTGGAAACACAAGGTAGGTGTTTCTAATAAAGTGGCCAGAGAGTGGAGGCACAAGGTAGGTGTTTCTAATAATGTGGCCAGTTATTAAAGGCACAAGGTAGGGGTTTCTAATAAAGTGGCCAGTGAGTGGAGGCACAAGGTAGGGGTTTCTAATAAAGTGGCCAGAGAGTGGAGGCACAAGGTAGGGGTTTCTAATAAAGTGGCCAGTGAGTGGAAGCACAAGGTAGGGGTTTCTAATAAAGTGGCCAGTTATTAATGGTATAAGGTAGGGGTTTCTAATAAAGTGGCCAGTTATTAATGGTATAAGGTAGGGGTTTCTAATAAAGTGGCCAGTTATTAAAGGCACAAGGTAGGGGGTTCTAATAAAGTGGCCAGTTATTAAAGGCACAAGGTAGGGGTTTCTAATAAAGTGGCCAGTTATTAAAGGCACAAGGTAGGTGTTTCTAATAAAGTGGCCAGTGAGTGGAAGCACAAGGTAGGGGTTTCTAATAAAGTGGCCAGAGAGTGGAGGCACAAAGTAGGTGTTTCTAATAAAGTGGCCAGAGAGTGGAGGCACAAAGTAGGTGTTTCTAATAAAGTGGCCAGAGAGTGGAAGCACAAGGTAGGGGTTTCTAATAAAGTGGCCAGTTATTAATGGTATAAGGTAGGGGTTTCTAATAAAGTGGCCAGTTATTAAAGGCACAAGGTAGGGGTTTCTAATAAAGTGGCCAGTTATTAACAGCATAAGGTAATGATTTCTAATAAAGTGGCCAGTTATTAATGGTATAAGGTAGGTGTTTCTAATAAAGTGGCCAGTTATTAAAGGCACAAGGTAGGTGTTTCTAATAAAGTGGCCAGAGAGTGGAAACACAAGCTAGGTGTTTCTAATAAAGTGGCCAGTAAGTGGAAACACAAGGTAGGTGTTTCTAATAAAGTGGCCAGTTATTAATGGCATAAGGTAGGGGTTTCTAATAAAGTGGCCAGTTATTAAAGGTACAAGGTAGGGGTTTCTAATAAAGTGACCAGTTATTAACAGCATACAGTAGGGGTTTCTAATAAAGTGGCCAGTGAGTGGAAGCACAAGGTAGGTGTTTCTATTAAAGTGGCCAGAGAGTGGAGGCACAAGGTAGGTGTTTCTAATAAAGTGGCCAGTGAGTGGAAACACATGGTAGGTGTTTCTAATAAAGTGGCCAGTTATTAAAGGCACAAGGTAGGTGTTTCTAATAAAGTGGCCAATGAGTGGAGGCACAAGGTAGGTGTTTCTAATAAAGTGGCCAGTTATTAAAGGCACAAGGTAGGTGTTTCTAATAAAGTGGCCAGTGGGTGGAAACACAAGGTAGGTGTTTCTAATAAAGTGGCCAGTGGGTGGAAACACATGGTAGGTGTTTCTAATAAAGAGGCCAGTGGGTGGAAACACATGGTAGGTGTTTCTAATAAAGTGGCCAGTAATTGAAGGCACAAGGTAGGTGTTTCTAATAAAGTGGCCAGTTATTAAAGGCACAAGGTAGGTGTTTCTAATAAAGTGGCCAGTAATTGAAGGCACAAGGTAGGTGTTTCTAATAAAGTGGCCAGTTATTAAAGGCACAAGGTAGGTGTTTCTAATAAAGTGGCCAGTTATTAAAGGCACAAGGTAGGTGTTTCTAATAAAGTGGCCAGTGAGTGGAAACACAAGGTAGGGGTTTCTAATAAAGTGGCCAGTTATTAAAGGCACAAGGTAGGTGTTTCTAATAAAGTGGCCAATGAGTGGAGGCACAAGGTAGGTGTTTCTAATAAAGTGGCCAGTGAGTGGAGGCACAAGGTAGGTGTTTCTAATAAAGTGGCCAGAGAGTGGAGGCACAAGGTAGGGGTTTCTAATAAAGTGGCCAGTGAGTGGAAACACAAGGTAGGGGTTTCTAATAAAGTGGCCAGTGGGTGGAAACACAAGGTAGGTGTTTCTAATAAAGTGGCCAGTGGGTGGAAACACATGGTAGGTGTTTCTAATAAAGTGGCCAGTAATTGAAGGCACAAGGTAGGTGTTTCTAATAAAGTGGCCAGTTATTAAAGGCACAAGGTAGGTGTTTCTAATAAAGTGGCCAGTGAGTGGAGGCACAAGGTAGGTGTTTCTAATAAAGTGGCCAGAGAGTGGAGGCACAAGGTAGGGGTTTCTAATAAAGTGGCCAGTGAGTGGAAACACAAGGTAGGGGTTTCTAATAAAGTGGCCAGTGGGTGGAAACACAAGGTAGGTGTTTCTAATAAAGTGGCCAGTGGGTGGAAACACATGGTAGGTGTTTCTAATAAAGTGGCCAGTAATTGAAGGCACAAGGTAGGTGTTTCTAATAAAGTGGCCAGTTATTAAAGGCACAAGGTAGGGGTTTCTAATAAAGTGGCCAGTGAGTGGAAACACAAGGTAGGGGTTTCTAATAAAGTGGCCAGTGGGTGGAAACACAAGGTAGGTGTTTCTAATAAAGTGGCCAGTGGGTGGAAACACATGGTAGGTGTTTCTAATAAAGTGGCCAGTAATTGAAGGCACAAGGTAGGTGTTTCTAATAAAGTGGCCAGTTATTAAAGGCACAAGGTAGGTGTTTCTAATAAAGTGGCCAGAGAGTGGAGGCACAAGGTAGGGGTTTCTAATAAAGTGGCCAGTGAGTGGAAACACAAGGTAGGGGTTTCTAATAAAGTGACCAGTGGGTGGAAACACAAGGTAGGTGTTTCTAATAAAGTGGCCAGTGGGTGGAAACACATGGTAGGTGTTTCTAATAAAGTGGCCAGTAATTGAAGGCACAAGGTAGGTGTTTCTAATAAAGTGGCCAGTTATTAAAGGCACAAGGTAGGGGTTTCTAATAAAGTGGCCAGTGAGTGGAAACACAAGGTAGGGGTTTCTAATAAAGTGGCCAGTGGGTGGAAACACAAGGTAGGTGTTTCTAATAAAGTGGCCAGTGGGTGGAAACACATGGTAGGTGTTTCTAATAAAGTGGCCAGTAATTGAAGGCACAAGGTAGGTGTTTCTAATAAAGTGGCCAGTTATTAAAGGCACAAGGTAGGTGTTTCTAATAAAGTGGCCAGTAATTGAAGGCACAAGGTAGGTGTTTCTAATAAAGTGGCCAGTTATTAAAGGCACAAGGTAGGTGTTTCTAATAAAGTGGCCAGTTATTAAAGGCACAAGGTAGGTGTTTCGAATAAAGTGGCCAATGAGTGGAGGCACAAGGTAGGTGTTTCTAATAAAGTGGCCAGTGAGTGGAAACACAAGGTAGGTGTTTCTAATAATGTGGCCAGTTATTAAAGGCACAAGGTAGGTGTTTCTAATAAAGTGGCCAGTGGGTGGAGGCACAAGGTAGGTGTTTCTAATAAAGTGGCCAGTGGGTGGAGGCACAAGGTAGGTGTTTCTAATAAAGTGGCCAGTTATTAAAAGGCACAAGGTAGGTGTTTCTAATAAAGTGGCCAGTTATTAAAGGCACAAGGTTGGTGTTTCTAATAAAGTGGCCAGTGATTAGAAGGAAAAACACTTAAGCTTACACCAAGTGTGAAAAGGGTCGGTTTTAATTTAAACATGATTACAGATACTGCTGCACTGCGTTGTTCATCAGGATTTCTTCCTTTTTTTATTTTCCAAAAGAGCGCTGTGAGGAACCAATCGCACCATCGAGAAAGAGCGAGTTCTCAAAAACAAGACAGCAGGAGTTCTGTTTTCAGGATGAACACCATGTCAGCATTTGTTAAAACTAAACAATCAGAGGTTTAAGCAATTACGCCTTGTTCTTACTGTAACTTAAGCCATTCTCTCACGCAAACAAACACACACGCGCACACACACACACACACACTCGCACGCAAAGGGGGAAAGAAAAACAAACAAACAAAAGGGTCAACCATGCGTTTACACTTCCCCTTTGGTTTAAATACAAAATAAGGGAATTAAACAGAAAGACACTACTTTGCGTCTCAAATTAAACACGACAGAAGACGAAACCTTCCAGTATGGTGGCTTAAAGAAAAGCAAAAACACACCAAGAAGCAAAAAAAAGAAAAAAAACAAATACAAACTGTTTCTATGATGAAGCTATGAGTATAGACTTTTCTCATATGACCTCAGGGGACATGACGGCAACGTCCGATCAGATTTCTGAGCCGGTTTATGCGCATTTACGCCAAATTAGAAGATAATTCCGACGTCCACCTTTCACATCCCCCCAAATGGCTCTTTGTAAAATTGAGAAATTCAGGGCCCTAAATGATGAATAATAATAATAATAATAATAATAATAAGTCGATATTCATGAACACAGAACATACTGTTAATACAACTCAAGAGAGCACTGTAGAAATGCACAGCCACTCCAGCCCCCAAAACACCCCCCCCCACCCCCACCCCCAACCCCCAGCTTCTTTACACAAGGCCAAAAACACACATAGCACATAAAGCTCACTTTTCCAAACTTAAACATGTGAATTAAATAAAAGGTATGATTTTTAAATAGTCTGTAATTTTACCACCCCTCCTCTAGACCTCAGCCGTCTGACCAATGAGCAATTTATCCAGAAATGCATGGAGACACATGAGCAAATCAAAAACGTGCCCGAGCGTACACAGGGGTGGTGGGTTACAACCTCCGCGCTTGGAACAGAGACTGGGCGCATGAAGGGTTGGAGATTAACACAGTCAGTCAGAGAGCCAGTGGCTAGAGAAGGGCTGCAAAGGAGAATAATTCAAAATTTCAGCAAAAGTCACAGCATCACACAGGATCACTCTACCTCATGCATCCCACCCCCAAATCCCCCTCGCATTTCAACACACTGCCACGTTCAAACTAATTCTCTACATGCCTGATGTTTCCCCCCCAATTCCCTCCCTTTATCTCCCCGTCCTGCCCTCTGGTGTGCGCCCTCCGCTGCTTCACTGCACCGCCTGCTCGTTGGCAGTGCTGCCGGAGTCCTGGGGCTTCATCACATCGGGCAGTTCGGGAGGACTGGAGAACGGTTCCACTCTCAAAGGCTCAAAAGCATCGTCTGAGGAGACAAGTAAGGTTCAGTCGAGTCAAACAGAGGCTGGACGTATAGACAGACTTCTCATTAAGTAGGGATAAACAATAAAGCACTGCGGTACTGATTAAAAATAATTAACATCTAAACTAATAACCAATAACCTGAACTTTCACATTTATTTACATAATTAATATTCTGATGCTAAAATGTCAAGATTAAACTTTTCATTACACTGATCACCCTGAAATCATCAAATTTAGATAATTTTGGATATCTCTGCCGGATCAGGATTGTGCAATTCAGTCACAGCAGCATTGATAGGATTTATTTTTTAATTAATAAATAAATAAATAACTAACTCCCTGGTATAAATCATTGCTTGAGTCTGTGTGAGATATCGAATTATGCAGACCCATTGTTTACAACACCCACAGTGAGAAAATGTGCTTCATCTTGGCGCTGTATTTAGGTCCGTTTTGGACATTACGCTGTTTATACAGGGCAGTGGCGGCTCAGCAGTACCGATGACAGGGTTGTGAGTTTGATAACCAGGCTTAATAAACTGCTTTAAATTACACCTCTTCTCTCTAGACGCTGTGCCGATGGCTGCCCACCGCTCCGGGCATGTGTGCTCACTAGTGTGTATGTTCTAGTGTGTGTTCACTAAACAGATGGGATAAAGGCAGAGGCCAAATTCCATAAATGTCCGACACTAACAGAATATTCGGTTTGGTTGTGTTGTCTTGTCTGATGAATTTGACATCAGATTTTGTGAGGTGTTAGCGTCCCCGACTGGGCTGCTAAGGTCAAAAAAAGCAGCAACGCTGCTGGTGATTGAGAAAAACCGTACGTGCGTCCTGGGGTATAGACATATCATGCATCTCTAATATCCAACACTCTAAAGTCAGTATGAGGCTAGAAGAAGTTTGTCTCACCACCGATGCGAAAGGCCAGTCCTACTGTGGCTGGAGCCTGGGGTCTCGCTGTCTGATTTGTGAATCCACAGTCTCCAAGGGTCTTGCTGTCTTCTAGCAACATGTCATCCTAAAGAGAACAAGATAATTAATAAATTAGCAAACTAATAAAACAATTCATTAACTCACCAAATTCATCTAGCAGCCCTATAAACATACACACCTCCCCACTATACCAAACACACTGTATCCTGTATTATATATAGTCACACAATACTGAACATATTCTCTCAAGGTCATAATACCCAACACACTCTCCCAGAAGACCAAACGCCCCCCCTCACACCCAATACACGGTCATAATACCATATTAGAAGATCACCATGCACCTTTTCCACACACACCCAATGGCTCTCTGTAAAACGGAGAAATCAAAGGACCTAAATTATGACTAATACGTCAATATTTTATGTTCTTATTGCGATATTTCCTTTGTTGTCTATGTTTTTGTATATTTCTATACTGATATAAAAAGGACAGATATTCAGAGCCCAGCCTGAGTCTACATGAAATGATTTTCCTAATATGCGCATAATATTAACTTAAAGCAAAGACAACCAGACCCAAGCTCTCAGTCTCCTCCTACAGTCACAGTCTCTTCTCACACTATAGCTGAACTTGCAAAAGACAACGAGATCCATCATCATTCTTAGTCCAGTCTGCCATGTTTACGAGATCAGGTAATGGGCTAACAATAGTAATGCTCGTATACCACATCGTCTATCCCCAACAAGCGGGTGCGTCTATGCCTGAACCACCCAGAACACGGAGGATGGAGTTACACTTTCAGAAGAAGTATTCATTCCCTCTGCTGACCTTGTAAAGTCTCTGCTCCTCTGGCGGCCGCTTCAGGATGCCTTCCACAATACGCTTGAGCTCATAGACTGTGGTAGACTCCTTAGCATCTGTGAAGATGGTCGTCTTGTGACGTCTGATCATCAAAAACACATCCTGAGGGAAAGGAGAGAGGAGGAGAGGAGATGATGAAAGCCGACTGCTGGCGTCTCATATGCCGATCTTCACAGGTTATCCACTCAGACCTACAAACAACGACCACCTTCCGTTCACAAACCTGCAGTTAGGCCGGTCACGCTAATTACGCGGCCAATCGTACAATATACCCCGACATGCCCTGGATCATTTGTGCTGACTACTATATTGCCTGTTGTGTTTACTTGCGTGTATTTTAGCCTGCTCTCACTCGGAGGCGAGGACGAGTCTGTAAGCAGACAGCGGCATCTATCGTGGCCATCATACGCGCCAGGCTTGACCTTGCACTCGGCTGCAACACAATGCTGTGTTGTATTTCACAGTATCAGATAGGGCTGGGTGATATGGTAAAAATACTAGATTACGACATTGATCACGATACATGTAATCACAGACTAAACACATCAACAGCGACATATTCATAAAGAACGATTACTCAGGTACAGATCCTCTCCTGTACTGAATACAGTGATTTTTACTCAACATCTGCTGCTCTAATCTCTATTAAACCAGCCCAATTACACTGTTCATAATGAACCCTGCAGCTGATCAGTGTTTATTAAGCACTAACAGTCTCCTCCATATGATTAGAGAAGCATACTGCTATCACAATAACAAACATTTATCATGATACCATAAAATATCGGCATATTGCCCAGCCCTGGTATCACAACACGGCCACTAACAGCACAAAAGATGACCGGTCTGTCTTTATACAACAATGGTAATACATCGATCATGGTTACACACAGAAAGTGAAATGTTTCATTAGAGATCAAAAGTTGTCTCCCTTTTTTCTGTTTTGCCAATCCGCGACGCACAAATGTATGTTAATGACGTTAATTTACCTTAAAGCTAAAAGCTGTATTTCTCAAACCTGCAAAACTCCAGCCATAAGGTTTGGAAGAGTGAGTTACTATATAAAATGATCTTAAAATTACAATATTGTTGATTTCTGGGACAATTTATCATCTGAAAATAAATTAGTTATGGTAACAGGGCTACCTGCAGCAGCTCTATCCTACAAGCCTTTCCTTACTTTTAGCCTTTTGACTTATTATCAAATCTGACAGCTAATATCAAGCTAGTAGATTCTAACTAGACAAGACAACCCAACCACATTCACCATTAGCAGTGAACACACACATACACATACACACACACACACACACACACACACACACACACACACACACACACGCTGTACAGTAAGCGGTACTAGTGGTAACCTGGTGATGTAAATACATGCTGCTACAGTTAATATCATTTTTTATATATTTTTTGCATTAAATGTGTTGATTCTACAGATACAGATCCCTCAGATTCTGGATTGATATCTCTACACCCTTTTGTGCTAGACCCATCGTTTTCAAAGTGGGCTCAGGTGAGCCCGGGGGCCGTCAACTTTTTTGTAAACCAATATAAATGTGAGCTGAGAAGAAAAAAAAAAAAAAAAAAAAACATGGTGTGAGAAACAATATTCTATCAATACTAAAGGGCCTCTTTAGGATCTGTAAGTATCCTAATATGGGCTCCAAGGATTTGAGACAGGTAGACAGGGTTTCCCCAGTTTCGTCCTCAACATCACTGCACTCACCTTTCTGTAGACTAGGTCAAATCTAATAAATCTGAAGTCTGACTACTTCAAATTTGGTTCTGATAAGAACAGTGATCGTACACTAAGACGTAACCTCGCCAAACACATCCATGAAGGAGGCGGATATCCAGAAAAGTAATAGTATTAATACTAGCACTCCTAATAGTACTTATAATAAGCAGTGCTGTGCAGCGTTACGATCTCAAACTCACACCAAATTTTAAAAAAATACATCTAAATGAGTCTCTGGCTCCAAAAAGTGTGAGAACGCCACATGCCCGACCAGTGCTCCTCAACCCTTTCCTTGGAGGCGTCATGGTTTAGTGCTTTCCAGCTCAAACATGAGAGTTTTAGGCATTGGGAATGATGGGCTGATGAGTTTAGCCAGGTGTGTTGGAGCAAAGTAAACATACTGAGGAGGAAGAAGGTGGAACTCCAGGATCAGGAGGGGAAGCACTGTCCTCCACAAGCTGCAGCACATATGCCGCAGGAACCAAGACCTAACCAGCCTGAGCTCCGAGACGCCCGACCCAAAGGCAAGCTGAGCGAAGGCGCCTTCCAGCTCTGACTGATGTGGACTGACGGACGCTTCCAGGCCCTGACCGAGCGAAATATAGCTAAGATAAAAGGCTCAATCAATTGAGCCAAAAAAGTTTCAGCCTGCTGGTTCTCAGCTGCATAGAGCCCTTGAGCTTCAGGCACGACTCGGCACGACTCGGCACGGCACGACTCGACCCGCCATCCCTCAAGATCCACGGAAGACGAGCGTCCAGGCTTTTTTCTGTCCTGCATCGAAGTGTTGGAACGAGCTTCTCCTGGGTGTCCAACGCTCGCTGTCTTCAAACCCAGACTGAAGACCCTCCTCTTCTGAGAGGACTTGGGTGAAGAGTAGAGTACTATGGTCTCCATATTGTCTTGTGTTCAGTAGAGTCTAAGATCAGAGGATCTTTGAACTACTAGTCTACTCTAACAAGCTCAGGTTCTTCTTGGGTCAATAGTGAAGCTCTTTTGTGAGTCGCTCTGGAGAAGAGCGTCTGCTAAAGGCCTTAAACGTAAATGTAAGCAAAGTCTGAGAACCCAGGTGTCACTTCAAGACAGGTGTTCCTCAACCCGGTCCCTGGAGCCCCCATGGCGGAGTGTTCCCCAGCTCACACATCCAGTCTAACCCACATTTAAGGGGTCCGGGAGTGAGCTGATGGATTTGGCCAGGTGTGCTGGAGCTGTGAAGACACTAAACCCTGCTGAGGAAGAAGGAACAACTTCGAGAGCAGGAGTGAAACCATTGGCCTACACAATTCACAGCCCACCAGGAACCACTACCTCCAACATAGCTGTATAAGCTGACCGTTTTCGACCGGAAATGGGCAGAAATCAGCCAGCTATGCTGTTGAAACCAGCTACTGGAGCTGAAGTGAGACCCTGAGGCCAGCTGGGTGAGGACTGCTGGGTCCTGGTTCGGGCTGACGGACACTGCTTGGCCCGGGCTGGCTTTCTCTCGGCCAGATACGTGACCACTCCTATCTGAGAAATGAGGCAGACGCCTAAATTAAAGGTGTTCGCTGTCTAATAGAGCCGGACTTTAAGAGTTATGGCGTGACTCGACACGAAAAGCCCTCAGAAATCAGAGCTGAACGGAAGCACCGCATCATTTACTGGAAGCTAACCCCGTTAGCATGCTAGCTAAAAATATTGCGAAACAAAGACGTGTCGTTCCGGCGCTTCTCGCTATTTCACAGATTCCACCGGTTTAATGGAGTTTAGCCTTGTACTGAGACGTTAATTAGACGGTAAACGCGTAAATTAGACGAATATAAGAGTTGAAATGAATCGCAGCTCGTTATTTGTAATCCCCACTCACCATTTCTGTTACCGGTCGCAGTCCTCCACTGTCCCACACTGCACTGCGCGCAGCCCTCTGCCTTTGTGCAGCTGCTCCAAAACACTGCTGAGCTCTGAATGAATGAACCGATTCGGTCCTGATCCGGTTCTGATCTGGTCCTGATCCGGTTCTGATTCGGTTCTGATCCGGTTCTGATCCGGTCCTGAACTGTTCGTGTATTGACTCAGTGCGGATTTGGCCGGATCAGTTTCACAGTGTAATGAAGGGTAGGTTAGTGTGTTTATTGGGGTATTAGTGGACAGGGTGGAGGATAGGCAGACAGGGTGAGGATAGGCAGACAGGGTGGAGGACAGGCAGACAGGGTGGAGGATAGGCAGACAGGGTGGAGGATAGGCAGACAGGTGAGGATAGGCAGACAAGGGGTGAGGATAGGCAGA
The DNA here is from genome assembly GCF_030463535.1 of Salminus brasiliensis. Taxonomy (NCBI): domain Eukaryota; kingdom Metazoa; phylum Chordata; class Actinopteri; order Characiformes; family Bryconidae; genus Salminus; species Salminus brasiliensis. The sequence continues at coordinate 36,376,256 of NC_132889.1, read as the reverse complement.
CAGGGGTGAGGATAGGCAGACAGGGGTGAGGATAGGCAGACAAGGGGTGAGGATAGGCAGACAGGGGTGAGGATAGGCAGACAGGGTGGAGGATAGGCAGACAGGGTGGAGGATAGGCAGACAAGGGGTGAGGATAGGCAGACAGGGGTGAGGATAGGCAGACAGGTGAGGATAGGCAGACAGGGGTGAGGATAGGCAGACAGGGGTGAGGATAGGCAGACAGGTGAGGATAGGCAGACAGGGTGAGGATAGGCAGACTGGGTGGAGGATAGGCAGACAGGTGAGGATAGGCAGACAGGGTGAGGATAGGCAGACAGGTGAGGATAGGCAGACAGGGTGGAGGATACGCAGACAGGGTGGAGGATAGGCAGACAGGGTGAGGATAGGCAGACAGGGGTGAGGATAGGCAGACAGGGTGAGGATAGGCAGACAGGGTGGAGGATACGCAGACAGGGTGAGGATAGGCAGACAGGGGTGAGGATAGGCAGACAGGGTGAGGATAGGCAGACAGGGTGGAGGATACGCAGACAGGGTGGAGGATAGGCAGACAGGGTGAGGATAGGCAGACAGGGGTGAGGATAGGCAGACAGGGTGAGGATAGGCAGACAGGGGTGAGGATAGGCAGACAGGGTGAGGATAGGCAGACAGGGTGGAGGATACGCAGACAGGGTGGAGGATAGGCAGACAGGGGGAGGATAGGCAGACAGGGGTGAGGATAGGCAGACAGGGTGGAGGATAGGCAGACAGGGTGAGGATAGGCAGACAGGGGTGAGGATAGGCAGACAGGGGTGAGGATAGGCAGACAGGTGTGAGGATAGGCAGACAGGGTGAGGATAGGCAGACAGGGTGAGGATAGGCAGACAGGGGTGAGGATAGGCAGACAAGGTGGAGGATAGGCAGACAGGGGGAGGATAGGCAGACAGGGTGGAGGATAGGCAGACAGGGATGAGGATAGGCAGACAGGGGTGAGGATAGGCAGACAGGGGTGAGGATAGGCAGACAGGGTGAGGATAGGCAGACAGGGTGAGGATAGACAGACAGGGGTGAGGATAGGCAGACAGGGGTGAGGATAGGCAGACAGGTGAGGATAGGCAGACAGGTGAGGATAGGCAGACAGGGTGGAGGATAGGCAGACAGGGGTGAGGATAGGCAGACAGGTGAGGATAGGCAGACAGGGGGAGGATAGGCAGACAGGTGAGGATAGGCAGACAGGGTGGTGGATAGGCAGACAGGGTGGAGGATAGGCAGACAGGGGTGAGGAAAGGCAGACAGGGTGGAGGACAGGCAGACAGGGGTGAGGATAGGCAGACAGGGGTAAGGATAGGCAGACAGGGTGGAGGATAGGCAGACAGGGCTGAGGATAAGCAGACAGGGTGGAGGATAGGCAGACAGGGGTGAGGATAGGCAGACAGGGTGGAGGATAGGCAGACAGGGGTGAGGATAGGCAGACAGGGTGGAGGATACAGTGTTGTGAAGTATACAGGAGTCTGGGTTTGGTGTGAAGGCCGCTATGATGCGAACATTTCTGATCATATATCAGACCTGTACATTTAAACCAGTGCAGTAATGTACATGAGAGTATGTGTAGTGTGTAGTGTGTGTATGACGCGTGTAGTGTTTGTGTATAGTGTATGCATAGTATATGCACTATACACAATGTAGAGTGTGTGTATGTAGTGTACATAATGTGTATAGTGTGTGCATAGTGTGTGTATTGTGTGTAGTGTAGGTATAGTCTATGTATAGTGTGAATAATGTGTGTAGTGTGTATAATGTGTGTAGTTTGAATATAGTGTGTATAATGTGTGTAGTGTGTGTAGTTTGTGAATAGTGTGTTTAGTGTATATAGTGTGTATAATGTGTGTAGTGTGTGTAGTTTGTGAATAGTGTGTTTAGTGTATATAGTGTGTATAATGTGTGTAGTGTGTGTAGTTTGTATCTAGTGTGTATAATGTGTGTAGTTTGTGGATAGTGGGTTTAGTGTATATAGTGTGTATAATGTGTGTATAGTGTGTGATGGGACAGTGTGTAGGGTATTATTGGACAGTGTGTTGGTATTATTGGACAGTATGTGGGGTATTATTGGACAGTGTGTGTGGTATTGTGGGACAGTATGTGGGGTATTATTGGACAGTGTGTGGGGTATTGTGGGACAGTGTGTGGGGTATTGTGGGACAGTGTGTGGGGTATTATTGGACAGTGTGTTGGTATTATTGGACAGTATGTGGGGTATTGTTGGACAGTATGTGGGGTATTGTGGGACAGTGTGTGGGGTATTATTGGACAGTGTGTTGGTATTATTGGACAGTATGTGGGGTATTATTGGACAGTGTGTGTGGTATTGTGGGACAGTATGTGGGGTATTATTGGACAGTGTGTGGGGTATTGTGGGACAGTGTGTGGGGTATTATTGGACAGTGTGTTGGTATTATTGGACAGTATGTGGGGTATTATTGGACAGTGTGTGTGGTATTGTGGGACAGTATGTGGGGTATTATTGGACAGTGTGTTGGTATTATTGGACAGTATGTGGGGTATTATTGGACAGTGTGTGTGGTATTGTGGGACAGTGTGTGGGGTATTATTGGACAGTGTGTTGGTATTATTGGACAGTATGTGGGGTATTATTGGACAGTGTGTGTGGTATTGTGGGACAGTGTGTGGGGTATTATTGGACAGTGTGTTGGTATTATTGGACAGTATGTGGGGTATTATTAGACAGTGTGTTAGTATTATTGGATAGTGTGGGGTATTATTGGACAGTGTGTGGGGTATTATGGGACAGTGTGTGGGCTATTATTGGACAGTGTGCGGGGTATTATTGCACAAGAATGTGAGAGTATTATTGGACAGTGTGTTGGGTGTTATTGGACAGTGTGTTGAGTGTTATGGGACAGTGTGTGGGGTATTATTGGACAATGTGTGTGGTATTGTGGGACAGTGTGTGGGGTATTGTGGGACAGTGTGTGGAGTATTATTGGACAGTGTGTTGGTATTATTGGATAGTGTGGGGTATTATTGGACAGTATGTGAGTATTATGGGACAGTGCGTGGGCTATTATTGGACAGTGTGTGGGGTATTATGGGACAGTGTGTTGGGTATTATTGGACAGTGTGTGGGCTATTATTGGACAGTGTGTGGGGTATTATTGGACAGTGTGTTGGGTGTTATGGGACAGTGTGTGGGGTATTATTGGACAGTGTGTTGGTATTATTGGACAGTATGTGGGGTATTATTGGACAGTGTGTTGGGTATTATTGGACAGTGTGTGGGGTATTATTGGACAGTATGTGGGGTATTATTGGACAGTGTGTTGGTATTATTGGACAGTGTGTGGGGTATTATTGGACAGTATGTGGGGTATTATTGGACAGTGTGGGGTATTATTGGACCGTATGTGGGGTATTATAGGACAGTGTATGGGTATTATTGGACAGTATGTGGGGTATTATTGGACCATATGTGGGGTATTATTGGACAGTATGTGGGGTATTATTGGACAGTGTGTTGGTATTATTGGACCGTATGTGGGGTATTATTGGACAGTGTGTTGGGTATTATGGGACAGTGTGTGGGGTATTGTGGGACAGTGTGTGGGGTATTATTGGACAGTGTGTTGGGTATTATTGGACCGTATGTGGGGTATTATTGGACAGTGTGTTGGGTATTATTGGACCGTATGTGGGGTATTATTGTTATTATTATTATTATTATTATTATTATTGTTATTGTTATTGTTATTATTGTTGTATTGTGGCACAGCCTTGCTTTCAATATGAATGTATTCTGAATTATGAATGTATTCTGAATGTATCACTGTCATGTAAAAACCTTGTATCTCCATTTTTGCCATTCCATTTTCTTTATTAATTAACCTACAATAAAATATTTAAATGGACTTTTTTTGCGTGACAATAGTGATATATATCTTTGTATTTATTAATGTAGTGATATTAGAAATATTAATCACTATTTATTGTTGAGATAAAGCTCGTGTGGCCTTTAAAAAAAAACCCGTGACGTTCCGTGACGTTGTGATAGATGGGCGTGGCCGCACAGGTGATCAGTCAGCTCGTGTAAACAGATCAAAAAGAGCGCCAACCCGGTTCGGTCCTGATCCGGATCCTCTCTCAGTTCTGATCCAGCTTCAGACAGACCGACACCCGAACAGGGGAGTCTAGCACGAGCGTAAATATTAAGGGCTGAAGGCACGTCTGGCGAGTGTGTCTGTTGCCATGGGAACGTTTAGCCAGCAGATCCGTTACCAGGCGGAAACACCGCGAGGATGAACAACTCGAGAGGGTGAGCTGTCAATATTAAAGCCAGTCCTGAATTAAATAACAATAACAACAACAATAATAATCATAATAATCATAATAATCATAATAATCATAATAATAATGATAATAAAATATTGCTTTATTATATAATTTTGTCATAATTATTATATAAGAGAAAAAGACTCTGTCTTTTCTGTATCAGCACACCTGGCTCAGGTGGACGGTGGTTGCATCAGAGTACAGTTGCTCTTGGAGACCAAACCCACAGCAAACCCACCTACACGACCACACACACAGAGGTGAGCAGCCCGTAGTTCTGTACAGTGTTGGTGAAAGGAGCCACTGGCTTCAGGCCCAATTCACTCCAATTTACTACTATAAGCTACAGCACCTTCTGTACATCACCTTCTCTACAGCACCTTCTGTACAGCACCTTCTGTACAGCACCTTCTCTACAGCACCTTCTGTACAGCACCTTCTGTACATCACCTTCTCTACAGCACCTTCTGTACAGCACCTTCTCTACAGCACCTTCTGTACAGCACCTTCTCTACAGCACCTTCTGTACATCACCTTCTGTACAGCACCTTCTGTACAGCACCTTCTCTACAGCACCTTCTCTACAGCACCTTCTGTACAGCACCTTCTCTACAGCACCTTCTGTACATCACCTTCTGTACAGCACCTTCTGTACAGCACCTTCTGTACAGCACCTTCTGTACATCACCTTCTGTACAGCACCTTCTCTACAGCACCTTCTGTACATCACCTTCTGTACAGCACCTTCTGTACAGCACCTTCTGTACAGCACCTTCTCTACAGCACCTTCTGTACAGCACCTTCTCAACAGCACCTTCTGTACAGCACCTTCTCTACAGCACCTTCTCTAAAGCACCTTCTGTACAGCACCTTCTGTACAGCACCTTCTCTACAGCACCTTCTCTACAGCACCTTCTGTACAGCACCTTCTGTACAGCACCTTCTCTACAGCACCTTCTCTAAAGCACCTTCTGTACAGCACCTTCTGTACAGCACCTTCTCTACAGCACCTTCTCTACAGCACCTTCTGTACAGCACCTTCTCAACAGCACCTTCTGTACAGCACCTTCTCAACAGCACCTTCTGTACAGCACCTTCTCTACAGCACCTTCTCTAAAGCACCTTCTGTACAGCACCTTCTCTACAGCACCTTCTGTACAGCACCTTCTGTACAGCACCTTCTGTACAGCACCTTCTCTACAGCACCTTCTCTACAGCACCTTCTCTACAGCACCTTCTCTAAAGCACCTTCTGTACAGCACCTTCTGTACAGCACCTTCTCTACAGCACCTTCTCTACAGCACCTTCTCTACAGCACCTTCTGTACAGCACCTTCTCTACAGCACCTTCTCTAAAGCACCTTCTGTACAGCACCTTCTGTACAGCACCTTCTGTACAGCACCTTCTGTACAGCACCTTCTCTACAGCACCTTCTCTACAGCACCTTCTCTACAGCACCTTCTCTAAAGCACCTTCTGTACAGCACCTTCTGTACAGCACCTTCTGTACAGCACCTTCTGTACAGCACCTTCTGTACAGCACCTTCTCTACAGCACCTTCTCTACAGCACCTTCTGTACAGCACCTTCTCTACAGCACCTTCTCTACAGCACCTTCTGTACAGCACCTTCTCTACAGCACCTTCTCTACAGCACCTTCTGTACAGCACCTTCTCTACAGCACCTTCTGTACAGCACCTTCTGTACAGCACCTTCTCTACAGCACCTTCTCTACAGCACCTTCTGTACAGCACCTTCTCTACAGCACCTTCTCTAAAGCACCTTCTGTACAGCACCTTCTGTACAGCACCTTCTGTACAGCACCTTCTCTACAGCACCTTCTCTACAGCACCTTCTGTACAGCACCTTCTCTACAGCACCTTCTCTACAGCACCTTCTGTACAGCACCTTCTGTACAGCACCTTCTCTACAGCACCTTAGGCTTCTTGACACGATGGCAGTACTGCTAATGTGTTTAAGTTTGTCATTATTGCATAATTATTATAGAATTTCTGGATTATTACAAAATAAAAGCTCACTGTATCTTTGATTTCCTTTCGTTTTTGCCTAATTACAAAACAAAAGTTCACTATTTCTTTAATTTATTTTCAATTTCTGGATAATAACAAAATAAAAGTTTACTGCTCCTTTGATTTCCTTTAATTTTTGCCTAATTTCAAAATAAAAGTTCACTATTTCTTTAATTTATTTTAAATTTCTGGATTATTACAGAATAAAAGCTTACTGTTTCTTTGATTTCCTTTCCTTTTTGCCTAATTACAAAATAGTTCACAACTTATTTAATTTATTTTCAATTTCTCGATTATTACAAAATAAAAGCTTAATGTTCCTTTGATTTCCTTTCATTTTTGTCTAATTACTAAAAAGTTCACTATTTCTTTGATTTATGTTCAGTTTCTGGATAATAACAAAAAAGTTTACTGTTCCTTTGATTTCTTTTCATTTATGTCTAATTACAAAATAAAAGTTAACTATATATTTCCAAAAGGTTCTGGAAAATTACAACATAAAAGTTCATTGTTTCTTTGCCTTCTTTTCATCGCTACATTGTTTAAACAAAAGGTTTAAAGCTGTGTAATATTCTGGGAGTTAAAAGTGTTCAATAATACTGTTGTTTTGTAGCAATAATCAATAATCAACTTTCACTGAGAGCTAGCCAGGCTAACGCACAGCTTCCTCACAGTGGACCACACTTATAATAACAGTGGACCCTTTTTGGTTGTGGGATTTTCCACCACATTAAACTGTCAAAGAGCCAAAGCCTCCAAATGGTTCTTTGAGTCGTAGTTCATAATTCTGCAGTTTTTAAAGAGCGTCTGTATGCGGTGCTGTAGCTCGTACATTTCACAATAAAAAAAAAACGGAATAAAAAAAGCAGATTTTAATAATTTTTTATAACTTTTCTTTTATAGAGTTTCTCTGGGAAGAGTTGTGATGGACAGCCGAGGGATCCTTGTTGTCCCACCCAGCATCACAGCAGTGCAGATGTCAGCAGCAGCATCCCTGCAAAGTCTACATACACTTCCACACACTCAAGAGATGTCCACAGCCCAAAAGACGTGACCCAGGTACGGGAACATTTAGGAGTCAGTTGTGCAATGAATCATCTCCAAAACATCAGGCATCAGGTCTTGTGGGGTGTTCCCGGTGTGCAGTGGTCAGCACCTACCAAAAGTGGTCTAAGAAAGGACAGCCGTTGAGATGGCGACAGGGTCATGATGCTTACGGAGGCCCCAACTCCCAACTTACAGGACTTACAGGCCCTGCTGCTAATGGTTTTGGAGCCAGATACCACAGGATGCCTCAACATTTACACACATATATATAATATCGCATTATGTCATAATATGTCATTTCAGCAGGGGTGTCCAAACTTTTGCACACCTCTGTATTCAGCTCTACATAGTCTCTTTGTTCGACTGAGCTTAACAGTAGATGGCACTAGGAGTCCAACCGCTGTCACTTCTCGCCTTCCACACAGGCAGGTGTCTTGCGTAGCCTGAGGACCAGGAACTGGACCCGTAACAGCGAAGGCCGAGCCATGAAAGAAATCATCCACCCTCCAGAAGCCACAGCTTACATCAGCTCCTACCACACAGAACACTGCAGCCCTGCCAGCAAACCTCGGGCCAGCGCTTCTGGCCAGCCCACGCACTGGCACCGACACAACATCCTCACAGGTGCTTTACGGGCCAGAGCTTTTAATCCAGGCCTGGCTTCCTCTGGTCAAAGTCCAGAGATAACTTCCTGCACACCTGTGCCAGATGACCAAAGCTCAACAGCCCATAATAATCATTTGTTTGTATGTAGTTTCGCTCGTTTACAGCGCCCATCCTCCACCAGATGTGATCGATTAACCGCTGAACCCCACCAGTTAGCATGGAGCAGCGAGCGCCCGCCTCACACTAGGTGGCTAGGCTAGGTGGAGGCGTTGAGTCATCTCTAATTGAGGGTCTTCTGCAGTAGGCCTAACGACGTCTGAGACTTACAGCATCTTATTTTATGTTTATTGTAATTGAATAGAGTCTCAGCTGGACTGCAGTAAAGGTTTTATTTAGGTTTGGTTAGAAACTAAAGAATTAAGGCCTGGAAACAGCCAAACAAGCTCTCCCATTGGTTAGGGCTTCAGGAGCTGGACTGAAGACCTAAAGCATCAGGTTAACCATGCCAACCAAGCCGTTTTTCAATTTATGCAACATTATATATCAATTTTACCTTAAAATAGCAGCTTCATGCTATTTTTCAGACTGGAACGGGGAGTATGGTGCCTCTGGCATTACCACTGCCTTGTTTCTATGGTTCTTTTTACTAAGAAAAGGTCCAGTTTAAGCAAAGACACTGTCAAAACGAAGTCTTTACTTAAACTAGATGTATTTGTCAACACGAATTTTAGAAACTTGTAAAAAAAAAATGCTTAGAATTGTAGCACAAAACATTTGTGTCTCAACACTTTTGGCCATGACAGTAGAATCCTTTAATTCTCTGTGAATTCTGCTATGATATGCCAGCACTGATGCTGAGGTACAGAAGTACTAATACTAATATTGTTCTGGCCCACAGGAGAGGACAAAGGCCCAGCCCGTCCGAAAAATCCCAGGAGACCGTCTGGAGAGCGGATACTGTGGGCCGCTCGCCGCTGGGAGACCGACTGCTGCTCTCTGCGCCTTTACTGAACAGTCCGAGCGGTCAGGTCTGTTTGGCCTCTCCGCTCATTAAAGAGCTGAAATAAAAACAGTGATCCAGTCGTTCAGACTCGGGATCAGTCGTGTCCAAATATTTGACGACACCCCTTCTAATGAATGCAGTCAGCAGTTTGAGGTTGCACCGGAGGCCGATACGGACACGCAAATCCACACCCAGAGCTCATCTAGTCCCTGTAGAGAAGTCCTGCCAATAGAATAGGACTCTCTGGTGCAGGTAAATAAACATGCACCTTTTGACACCATGCCACCTAATGCCAGGCGTGGGCTACAGGGACGTAACGCTCCCCCCTCCACCCCCAGCATTGAGTTGTGGAACTACTGCTACTACTACTCTCTGGAATGATGGATGGTGCTCCATCCAATACGTTTAGGGTGTCAGCAAAAGCGTTAGTGAGGTCAGCTTCTGGTCACCGAATGCAATCAAATCCTCACAGCAATCCTGTGGTATTTCAGAAAGTTCTGGCTATTTAACTATACACTCTGACTGTAGGTTGTTGTGACCGGGCTGGGGAAACTGAACCCCAGGCTGAAACAATGGGGGCAATGGGGTCACCCACTGCACTAAGCCAACTGTCCCAAGCCTGTGCCAAAGAGTGTAACTCAGTGCAATGCTAGCTGAGCTGACAGGCTGTTGTGGGTTCGAGCCCCAGGCTGGGTAAGCTGCCACTGTTGGGCCCTTGAGCAAGGCCCTTCACCCTCTCTGCTGTGTGATCACTAGTTTGTATGGGTGTGTATGTGTTCACTGCATGGCTGGGTTAAAGGCAGAAGCCATATGCTGCCCTTCACCCTCCCAGCCCTGTTAGGTAGCACTGTCCCTCAGGGACGTCCCAACTAGTGGGCAGAGACGGTCAATGACTCAAATGGGAAGAACAAGGGTTTAATGTGAAATCTGAGTTTTAATTAAGGTTGAATCGAGAATTGAAAAAAAGAGGCTGAAATGAGAGTGAGAAGACAAATACGAGACGAGCTGTAGAGTAAACCTCGAACACAAACATGTACACAGACAGACAGTCAGACAGTCAGACAGACATGCACAGATACACGAGTCAAAGAGGACACGCATATTTACAGTGGTACCCCAAGAGTGGGCACGAGGGGCCGGAGCTGGAGGAGAACAATCAAAAGGAACACAGCAGTACGAGTCTGCACCCCTCATGCAAGCATTCACAGGGCACCGGCACACAGCTTCAGGACATCCAGTTTCTTCTACGGTTCCAGTGCAGTTTGAAGAAAAAAAAATAAAAACAAAAATAAAGCTAAAGGCTTCTGATTACGTTTCTCCAAGCAGGATTACTGCTCACCTCTTACGGCCAACAAGAAGGAGGAAGAGCTACGTCTGGAGAGCTGTTCAGGAACATCAGTCGTTATCTCATTGGCTTATAAAGGGGGAATGGCTTTAAAGCAATACTCAATGCATTAAGCACTATTACACACACACACAAACACTTAGATGGGATACACAGAACGATGCGTCCGCATGGAAGAACATCCAAGCTCTGCCAATCAAGATGAAGGAAATAATAATTAAAATGAGAAGATCCCAAATGGTGAACTGAAACCTAGAAGCGTCTGGCTCGTGTTAAAGCCTCTAACTAGCCTATAGATTTGCTTCCTTCTCCATGGGTCAACGGAGACGGCTCAAGCCAGAACTTCATTGGTCTGTGCCATTGCTTAAAAGTAGGGGAGATGGCCATCTTCGACTCGCTTACATATCCTAAACCATTCGTCACTGGTCACTCCGCGGCGACGCTCGTTCACTCATTCTTCTTCTCCTTTTGCTTGAGCAGCTTGTTGATCTCCCTCTTGGCCATGCCGGCGTACTTGGTGATGATGCCGTGCTGGTTGAGGCCGGGTAGGAGCAGAAGGAAGCTCACTGTAGGGGGAAAGAAAAAGAATGAAAGTGGAAAAACTGAGCAGACAAGCCTCAACAAATCACGCTCCGATGACGGAGTCTGAGCCGAAGCACCTGTAAAACCTGCCCTACGCCGAGCGGCAACCACTAAACATGAGGGGTGTAACGTTGCTCCGAGGGGAGAAGATGATCTCCCCCTACAAGCTAAAAGGGAACCACACCCGAGTTTCAGAAAATACACTGAAGTTGCCTAAAAATACACATGTCCAAATATTTATGGACACCCCATCGAATGAAGGCATTGGTACTATGTGGACAAAGGTATTGGGACACCTGTCCATTCTGGTCATTGTTTATCTTGCTTTTGAGGAGGCTGTCTACTAGGATTTTGGAGAGGCATTTGCTGCGAGGATTTGATTGCATTCAGTGCCAACCACTAATCACGAGGGGTGTAACGTTGCTCCGAGGGGAGAAGATGATTTCCCCCCTACAAACTAAAAGGGAACCACACCCGAGTTTCAGAAAATACACTGAAGTTGCCTGAAATTTATGGACACCCCTTTGAATGAAGGCATTGGTACCATGTGGACAAAGGTATTGGGACACCTGCTCATTCTGGTCATTGTTCATGCTGCTTTTGGGAAGCTTTTTGGCTGTCTACTAGGATTTTGGAGAAGCCTGTGCTGTGAGGGTTTGATTGCATTCAATCGGCAGTCCTTCTCTACAGGGACTAGACAAGCTGTGCATCTGTGTCAACAACGGGTGCAACTTAAAAGTAGCTGAATGCATTCATTCAAAGGGGTGTCCAAAACTATTCAGACAGTGTACATTTATTTACACCGACATCATATTTAAACTACAGTGAATATATAAAAGTTACATGGGAACTGGTCTATAAGCCAGCTCAAGCCTCCTACAGGGGAACCTCATTACCAGAAACCTCTACAACCCAAATACACCGAGCCAACCTCCTTAATGCTGCAGTGGAGGCGGGTTAATGAACAGCATATTTTTGGACTGGCACTGTGGCCTGTTTTCATGCCCTACATACCACGGCCTCCTTGTGCTACAGCCTTCTCACACTTAGTATGTCAACCTCTCGTAATACACGGACGTGCCTGTGACTCACTGCATCGCATCGAAATGTACATTCCTCCACACACCAAGCTGTAAAAATGAAGAACTGGACCCTCACTCACTACAATACACAACCATGGCTCACGGAAAACACACTACGGACAACAATGGAAATATTTCTTTTAACTCACACATACACTCACATACAGATAAATATGTACATATGTATATGTATGTATATATACACACACACACACACACACTATTTCATCTCTGTATATATATTTGTATATTTGTATTCTGTACTTTTTTTTTTGCTTATATTTCTATATTTTCATTTTTATATTCTATTCTTTAACTTAAATGTAACTTATTCTATTTTTATTTTCTTCATTTTTATTTTATTTTTATTTTGCACTTTTGCACTTTACTTCATTAAGTTAAGGTTTAGTTAAGTTTAAATGTAGATTTGTATTGTATAGCTTGACGTGGGCAGACTGTCAAAAAAGCATTTCACTGCAAGTTATACTGTGTATGACTATGTATGTGACAAATAAAATTTGATTTGATTTGATTTGAAGAACACTCTCCACCTCCCTTAAATTATTAACTCATTTTATCACATCACAGCAACGGAGGATACAAATAAATGCCCCCTGTTTGTTTTAGGGCACAATTGAGGACACTGGCTATGCGGCTCTGAGTGGAATTCCAGCGTGATTTTAAGGCGTTACATAGTACTCAGTCTCCCACAATGCACTGGTAAGTTGTAGTGAACAGTGTAGCTCACTACTGAGCTCATCTGCTGAATGTGAACCAGAATGACTCCCTACCAAGTAAAAAAGGACAGTGGAGCTGGTGACGTTTACACGGGTGAATCAGTCATTTTCTCCATGTTGTTTGTTAACAGTGGGTTTATGGTTGCTCAGCAACCAGTCAACAGCTCAATGCTTCACTATCTTTAAATTAGAATTCAGTTGGTTGTGTGTGTGTGTGTGTGTGTGTGTGTGTGTGTGTGGATTCAAACACAGCTCAGCTACTCTTAACTCCTACGATCAAAACACTTTCCGCTGCTATGTAGTTAAATAAACAGTCCCTTCTACATAGCACAACACAAATGAGGAAGTGGGGGGTGGAGAGTATGAATGGGGGGGTGGTGGTGGAGAGTGACTTCTAACCCCAGATAACACCCCAGCTGCACAGTATGTACATACCAATCAGGTAAGTGAGGAAGAGGTTATGGACCTGCTGTCCAATCCAAGCCACGGCCACGAGACTGCTGATCACGGACAGGAAGTACTGTTGGGGAAACAGAAGCAGAGGATTGCATAACGAGGCGAGAAAGTCGCGGCTAATGTAGCTGTGCTGCCCGAAGCGGACGCTGGCCTGCTGACATTTGTTTTACGGTTATAAAACGGTGTCTAAACAAGAGGGCAGTTGTCATCCAATTTAGCACGAGCGCCAACACGCCCACGCCTAACCCAGAAACACTCCATTGGATCCAATTCTGCACACTTTCACCCAGTTTAGAGGTCAGGAAGACTTAAGCGACTGTTTACAGCCAGACAAAAAGCCACTGTTTACCATCTTTGGCTTCTCCTCCTTCAGGGCGAACAGGCGCTTCCACCAGCCGAGCACACGGCGCTGGGTCTTCACAAGGTTTCCGCAGATCTGGTGGAAACGCTGCTGCTGCTCTGTGGTCCTGTGGCACATAGAGAAGCAAAATTACAAGATTAGTAGTAGTAATAATAATAATAATAATAATAATAATAACAGCAAGTCAGAATCCCCTCATTTATTTAGTCTCCAGTATTTCTGAGGAAATCATGTAGAAGAAAAAAGTCAAATAGGTGAAAAAGAAAGGAGGAAATGGGACCCTTAACAACCCTGCAAGACCTAGTAGACCACCAAAGCCTTCCTCAATCAGCTCAGAAATCAACCTCATTGACAGGTCCATCCTTCCACAGTCAGAAGACAACTCAACACTGTGGGTCTGAGAGGGTGTGGAGCTGATCAAGCAGACAAATCAAACTGACCACCCCAGAGTCCAGACCTCAACATCAATAAACGTGTTCGGGATGACTTGGACGGCAAGAAGCAGAAAATGCACACAAGTACAAACAGCCAAGTCCAGCTTTAGGCCCTCTGGAGGTCTTTGGTTCTATAGGAAATTCAAAGGGAGCTGCAAGATCTGCCATTTCTAGGCCCTTCATGCCCATTCCCAAGCAGATCACATATCCCTGCTCTTTAAAATGCAAATACAATAAGACCGAGCAATGCGCTCGTATAATCCCGTACACAGCAGGGTAACACTTCTGCAACACCGGCCCATATCTGAAGCCTGAACGTACGAGCCATGAGTGCTTATTTCTGGACGTAAAACATGACCATATATACTCGAGGCTGAAGGACAAGGACACTGCCAGACTCTAAAATAGACTCCTGTGCTCCGAGGCTGTTAGGAGGCCGCTGCCTTCCGCAGTGCGTCTGCAGATAGCTCGGCTGAACCAGTGCAGAGAACGACTGCTGAGTCAGTGTAGAGCTTCGGCTGGCGCTGCACATTCAGTAGCACCTGTAGTCTGCCAGTCAGCCAAGCCGGGAGTCGCTCTGAGGGAAACAGCAGTCACTGGGCAGCCTGACTAAAACGAGGAGAGAGGGCATGATGGCACTCCTCTCTGTTCAAGAACATAAACAGACATCCCCCCCCCCCGCCCATCAATCAATCACAATGCCTTATATTGTTGCCCCCCCACCCCCCCACCATGCCAACAAAACAGCTCTGAACTGTTGAGTATCTGACAGACTATGGCACCCAGCCACCACTGAGAAGCTTGGGCGGTGGAGCTGCAGGAGGAGAAGCTCTCTCCAGAACTGCTGCTGTGTAACACTGTGTAACCCATAGAGTCATACTAGTGTCAAATCCTGTAGTGTTACTCTACCGCCTCAGCCCACATGCTGCTCTACCTTCAGATCAAGCTTCTGGAGCTTGTCTCAGCTTGTCCAGAAATGCATGTGTACATCTGTCCATGAGGGGGGGGGGGGGGGGGGGCGCTCAAATGGGGCATATATGTATATTATACATCTCCACCCAAGCATTCTGCTCTAACCATCCGTCTGATAAATTACACACTGATAGGAACCCGGTTTTCCTGTGCAGCTTTAATCTCTAAGCGGCTTCAGCCAACCGGGGACAAGGTTCAGCCACAGTTCTGCACTTTAACCACCAGTACGATCAGAGATAACAGCTCTCCCTCTGCAACTGCGACACATCTGCCCAGCGTGATATTTATATCTGCTGCTGAGAGGACAACAGAAACCACAGTGGTTTAAAAAAAAAAAAACACCCCACAGTGTGTGCACTGCAGACTTTGGTAACCTTGTTTCCACACTGAAGAACAAAACCTTCCTAGGAATGCTTCTTGTATTGGATTTAGGAGCCAATACAAGAGAGGAGCCTGCAGAGCAGATCTGAGGTTCTGTTCCTCTCAGAGTGATCTGATGTAACCTCTGGCTGGACGGTCACGTACCATTTGTTGGAGCCAAAGATGCGTGGGGCGAGGGTGGGCACTAGGTAGTCAGCCAAGCACAGGATCATCACGGTGCAGGACAGCCCTGTCAGCACAGAGGGGTCCAGATAGTAGATGAGCCTGCCAGAGAGGAGAAGAGGAGGCATGCAGCTTGAACTGGATGATACCCAGGAGCTTGGAGAATTAAGGCATAAACGATTACTACAGCTACGGTGCTTGTATTTGGAGGTTTTCCAACTCCTTTGGTCTGGAATGATGGTCATTTTTAGTATTACATTAATGAAAACGATCAGAAAAAGATAAATAAACCTTAAAATTAAAAAATTAAAATATACATTATTACAATGGATTTTTATACACTGTTAAACCATGAAATGATTATATTATTACACATATACACACACACAAACCTTGTACCTCCATTATTAATGTTTTTCACTTTTTTACTAAAGGTGAATCTGGAAGTTGTTCTTTAAATAGTGTCAGGATTTCAGGATAAATGGACCAAAAACTATTTCAGAAGAGACAATGAATGAGCAGGCGTCCCAATACTTTTGTCCATTTAGTGTATACATTTGTAGCTGTTCCCTAGGCAGGTTTTTCTTCTTTTCTTACATTTCAACCGCTATAGTGTCAGAATTTCATGATAAATGGACAAATAGCTCTTTTTTTTTTACTTCCATTAAAAGTTCAGAAGGTTTTCCTCCTTCTCCTGTAAAGCAGCCCTTTTGGAGATATGAGGTTTTCGCAAGACCGCAATAATCTTACATATAAATGCTACTGTTAGAAACGAGGCGTGATTTCCCTGTTCCAACCCATCAACAAAGGAAGAGTTTAATAAAAGGTGCGTCTGAGCTGGAAAACCTCAACACCTCAACACTGTGCAGGAACCCAGCCCTGCAGGACCGGAGCGCATTCCTGAAATCTCCTCAATCCTACAACACAGCTCCTACCAACAGAAACCAGAAGAAACGGAGGAGACTTAACTCCAGTAACAAGCAGGGTGCTGAAGCGTAATCCTGTAAACACCCTCAGAGCTGAAGCTACACAGAAACAGAACAGCAGTCCTAATCTTTACAAATGCAGTAATTCCACCCGTGCTGGGAGGGAGGACGGGGTAATCCGCGCCCCCCCAACATTCTCCAAATGTTCCCAGACACACAAGGACTGTTTTCAGACATTATGCACAACAGCTCAGTTGCGTCTGGGTTGGACTGTTGGTGCTCGAATGCAGGTTTAGGGTTCTCTGCACACACCTGTGGAATAACAATAATAATAATAACGTAATTCAATGTAATGTGTGCAACAACTTCCCATATTTATTCTCAGGTATTGCCACTTTACTATATTTACTATATATATATATATTATATATATTATATATATATATATATATATATATATATATATATATATATATATATATATATATATATATATATATACCATGTTTATTTTTATTTTAACTATAACAACTGCAATTTCCCTCCTGGGAACTGGGAAGAAAGTTTGTGGACGCCCCTTTTAATGAATGCATTCAGCTACTTTAAGTTGCACCCATTGCTGACACATATGTGAGAATGCACACACACAGCTCATCTAGTCCCTCTAGAGAAGTACTGCCAATAGAATAGGACTCTCTGGAGCAGATCAATAGCATGAACCTATTGGCATCATGCCAGCTAACGCCAGATGTGGGCTAGAGGGGTATAAAGCGGGGTGATGATCCTCCAACAATCTTGACCTCACTAGGGCTCTTGTAGCTGAATGCAATCAGATCCTCACCGCAGTGCTCCTCCAAAAGCTAGTATAGACTTCTTCCCTGGACAGTAGAGACAGTTACTCCAACAGAAGCAGGATCCACTATTTTAATACCCTTGATTTTAGAAGAGACAATGAATGAGCAGGCGTCCCAATACTTTTGTCAATTTAGCGTATACCTTTGTAGACGTTCCCTATGCATGTTTTTCTTCTTTTTGTACATTTACCGCTGTATTTCTGCACTTTATTTTTACCCTTTTGACCCAAACTAAACAAACAAACCAGAGGTGTGACCAGTCACAAAGCAGTACAGATGCTGACCCAACATAACATAACGAAACTTAACTCAAAAAAAGGAATTGGTACCAAGTTGGAACCAATTAAAAAGGCTCCGTGCCTCACTAACATACCCAAAAGTATTGGGACACCTACACATTACACCTACTGGAGCTTTTCTGACATCCCATTCTAAACCTAGAGGCATTAATCTGGAGCTGGTCCTCTTTTGCTCTGAGCTCTACCAGCAGCAGCAGGTCTGGAGCTCTGCTGCAGTTACTGAGTCAGTTGGAGGCTTTTCTGCACTCTGCTCTGAGCTCAGCACTCGGCCCTGACCCCGCTCTGTACCTTTACGTGGTCTGACAGACACGAAACAGCTGCTCTCTGTGAGCTGTTCCTCCTAAACTCTTCCACTGTTCAATAACAACACCACTCACAGCTGATGGAGGAAGATCTAGGAGGGAAGGTCTAAATCTCACCAGCTGACTTGTTGTTGTTGTTGGTGCAGCGGTGTCTCCTATTACATACAGAACCACACTGGAGCTCAGTGAGCTCTTTAGAACCTCCCGTTCTTTCAATAATATGGAATGGCTAGAGGCTTGGCAACAAACAGGACTAAATGAAACACCTGCATTTAGTGATTAAGAGGTGTCCCAATACTTTTGTCAACTGAATGCACTTGGTATACATGTTAGAAGTAAAAGTGTGTCCAAACTTCAGACCTTAAGGCTTCTGCAACACATTTTTAATAGCAGGCTGTGGGTGTGGTGAGGTTAGAAGTGTGAACTGGGTCTTATCTACAGACTCACAGAAAAAGCACAGTGGTGGCACCCATCAGCGCACCAGGGAACCATGGTTTCTCCCACCGCAGGAACTGATCGCCAGCCAAAATGACCTCCCCCCAGCCTTGCAGCTGCTCCTCGAGTTGCGCCGTCTCCTGGGCCTGCATCATACACAAGGTTTACGGTCAACGACATGTACGACCTCTCCTATACAGGTAGAGCTGCACAGGTATTACACCCACAACAGCCTTCCCCATGTTCACACTGCCCTAGTCATGGCAATACACACAGGGCAAGCTTGTCTTTGGGGTCATTTTAAGAGAAGCAAAACAGAACAGTCTAAAAATCTCCTGTAACAGGGTTGTAAGGAAGCATAGCTGTGTGTTAAAACCTGAATATCATCAGACCGAGAGCTATATTTGGAAACGGCTGTGATAGAAAGTGTCTGCCAGAAGGATAGCGAGGTAAAAAGACTGAGCCTATGTGAAAAGGCTGATCCGGGAGCCTGACCCTCTAGGCTCTAGACCCCTAAAATTAGTCACGTTAATAAACAGAGCTGGGCGACATGGTAAAAATAAAATACTACTTTTAAGAGACATATTACATCAGCGGCGACAGATTCTTAAAAATGACTTTTCAAGGGTGGCCCAGAGAGATCCAGCAGACTAAGGCACGATCATATTGATCAGAGGGTCGCTGGTTCGAATCCCAGTCATGTTGCTAGCCAGCCATCGCCAGCCAAGGCCTCGAGAGAGCACGATTGGCCTTGCTCTCTCCAGGATGGGTAGATGACGCTCCCCCCCACATCAGTTGCAGGCTGGTGTGTACGGGTTGGGTAATTGACAGTCCAAATGGGGGGGGGGGGGGGGGGGGGGGTAACTATTCAGATAGTCTCCTGCACTAAACACAGGGATTGTTATTCAGCATCTATTAACACTGTCGGTAATAAAACCTGCAGCTGATCAGAGTGAGTTTAAGCACCAACCATATCCTTGAAAGCATACTGTACATCACAATATCATAAAATATCGCCATATTGCCCAGCTCTACTACTAAAGAGATTTTTGACCCAGTACTGTAACCATTAAACAGCACAATCGCACCTAATTTACTGCATTATATATCATGTAGCAACAAGGACGCCACAAGAAAATATATAACAGTTACATTGCTACCATATCATTGATATGATGCAAGTCATCCTGCAGATTTATCATTAAAACCGAAAATCAACACCACAATATATCAATACAGGCGATGTACCGCCCAGCACTTCAGCCAGCTGCATGACGCAGAAGCTAGGCCTGGGCCAAGCCGAGGCTGGATGGCCAAGCCCCCCTTACACCCTAGAAAGCTACTAAAAAGGGGTCAGGAAATAATTAGGGCGCAGTAGAGGCCCAGATGAGAATCATTAGGGATTAATCCCGACTTAATCCTGAGCTGTGGAGCATTTGTGTTTAGACTGAGGCCTAAGAAACAAGCCCTGCCTTGCTAGTTAGCCAGACAGGCAGGCAGGCAGGCAGGCAGGCAGGCAGCACTACATCTAAGGCTCATCTGGACTTTTAACGTGGTTTAAACGCTTAAAACGAAGCTAGTGATTAAATACAGCAGTTTTAATAGACTAGTGTTAGAAACCAGCACTAAATTAGCCGAATTAACGACGACGAAGCGTCCTGTTAGAAATGCTCCGGTCCACCTTAAATTATGCTGCAGTTCCATTGAGGCGCGCGTGTCGGCATGTGCGTCTAACTGCGGCACAATTTAAGGTGGAACGGAAAATTCAACCATCGTCGATTACAGGGCTTTTTTTTCATTTTTATTGTTAATAAAGAGTCCTAATACATTTATTTTACTAAAATCGCGTCTCTGAGCTGCAGCTGCTGTCCACACAGCCATGATTTACTGGATGACAAGGGTTTGGTTCCTGCGTTCATTGGAGACACACCTAGCCATAGCTAGCCAGCGTTCATCGGCTTGTATAGCTTGTGTTCATTTTCACAACAAATCTCACAAATGGTGGCAATATTAGACACAAATATCCGTTGAAGTTGGGTTAATTTAATACCCTTAAACCTTCGCTCAGATATTTGAGCATCCGCGTCTCTGAAAACGCCGACAATTAAAAACCGAAGCAGGAATCTGGAAGCAGGACAGCACTCGTGGGCATGTCCCGCAGGGCTGTGCTCCACATCGGTGCCCTAAATCTGACTCATAGGGGTGAAAATCGCATTGAATTACGTTAAAGAAGCTAACCTTACCCTAACCGAGCCGAGCCGAGCCGAGCCGCTAGCGCGATGCTAGCTAATGCTAACCAGCCAACTCTCACCTATTGGCACGTTTCTCACCGTCGAGCAGACAAACTATAGCACTTACCAGTTGGTTAGAGCTTTTATTATCGCCCTCCGCCATGGTTAACTTTTTTATACGTGTGATTTTATTGTTTTCGCCGGGGTTTCAGTGTAAACGTCCTCACCCGAGCAATGCGCAGCTCACTGGCAGCTAACGGGACCATGCAGGATGTTTTTATCTGAAACGCTACCGCAAAGCTTCACGGGAAATGTAGTTCTCAAAGACAGCGAGGCGTAAGACATGAAGATAACAATGATACATTATTAATTATATATTTTTTATTATATAAGTGTTAAACATCTATGGAAGCGCATATCCGCCACTTAAAAGAAAAAAGTACATTTAAAATTTACGTAAAATAATAAAAAAAAGAATTTCTCTGGGATATTTTAATATCTCTAACTCGTTATATACTTTATGTTTTTAATGTAAATTTTAAATGTACTTTCTTTTCTTTTAAGTTGATTTTAAGCTGATTTTTGTATGTTTGTAGCTTCCTCCATGGTTTGAACCCTGTAGCTGCTTCTGTGCACTGTAGGAATAGTTCTGGATGAATGGACCAATAGAAATGCTCTAAAAGACTTGGAATAATAAGTTCCTATTTTACGACAGTGACGGTAATCTAATAATGGCATACTTTACTTAATAATGTTTTTTTATTTAAGTGGTGGGAATTGGCTTCCATACATACATACATGCCCATAACCAGTGATGCCAGTGCAGAAATCAAACACGCTGAATAACTGACTGCTTTGCTCACTCTATTATTCATAAAACATGATTAACATCATTATCAGCAAATCCTAAAGCAGTTTTTAATACGATTTTTAAAATTGGGTAATTGGGTAAAATTGTTGGAAATAATTTCTTGATTAGCAAATCAGATCTGAGGCCCATCCCCAAATGTAATTAAGAGCTGTGAGCTGAATGGAATAGTAATGATTAATAAATGATCTGACCATTGAAACCTTGTTCTAACACTCACATTCCTCAAACGGTCTCAAAAAAATGTAATAAATAATATAAAAGAAAGTGATCGACACCCACAGGTCAGGGGAAGGGTACATGCAGGTTGTTCCGCTTTTGGTTTCTACGGATAAGAAACTGCAGTTCTAGGGAACTGTGAAGGTCAAGATGAGCACATTTGACTGGCAAGAGCCTGCATGAATGTTTAGCTGAGTGGAGAGGGGCGGAGCTCTGCACTGAACTGTTGAACACTGAGCAGAGAAGTGTAGCCGACACCAACAATGTCCGTAGAGGAGGCACAGGAAGGAAACGTTAACGGAGAGCCATAAATCAGGGGTGGGTGGTGGGACTCTATTTTATGAAGAGAACACCTTGCCAACTGTGACGCATGAGGATCAGGTGTTGAGGTTGTGTTGCTGCCAGTGGCTCGCATTCATTTGCACATGCAGAGTGCTCTTATTCAAAACTCAAGCAAGGCTCAGGTTTATTGGGAGATGTAGTTTTTTGAAGTTGTGGGTTGCTGTTAGATACTAATCATGTGTGTATAACAAAATGTAATTTTATTAAACAAAAAAAAGAGAGACTTAAACCTAGTTGGTGCTCTAAGGTGGTTTATAAATATTAAATAAATTGTAGCAACTCAAGAAACGAAGACAGCAAATAAAAGAAGCACTAGTTTAATGTTTGAAATCCAGGTTTATTTGGCAGAAAATAAAGTAAAATCATTAAGAGACAATATTTTCCCCATCGCCACAGCACTACTCCAGCACTTATTTATTTCTCCACCCTCACCAGTGACTGGAGCATCTAGCACAATTTTGGGGGTGGGGTGGGAAGAGTATGTACAGATTGGATAATTGTCAGTCCAAATTGGGGGTGGTTAACTAGTCAGATACTCTCCTGTACTGAATACAGTATACTTTCATTCAGCATCTGCTGAACTTCATCTAATCGCACTGTTGGGGATGAAACCTGCAGCCTATCAGAGTTTAAGCACCAACTAGATCCTCGATATGCTTAGAAAAGCACTGTGAACTACGATACTATAAAATAGTCATATAGCACAGCTCTACTACTGAGATTATATATATATATATATAATATTTTAACAGTACTGTAACTATTAACCAGCACAATTCCACCTAATTTACTGATTTAGAAATTATTTAGCAACGAGAACACCACAATAAAATATAAATAGATATCTAGCTATACATAAAACAGAAAAATAATATATGCTGTCACAGCAAGAATATTATTTCTGAACCTAGTTGGTGCTCCAAGGTGGTTTATAAATCTTAAATAATTGTAGCAAATCAAGAAACAAAGACAGCTAATAAAAGAAGCACTAGTTTAATGTTTGAAATCCAGGTTTATTTGGCAAACAAAATAAAGAGTAAAATCATTAAGAGACAATATTTTTACCATCACCACAGCACTACTCCAGTACTTATTTATTTCTCCCACTAAAAATGTAAAACTAGGTCAAGATCAGTAAAACGCAAGCTTAGTGGGGATATGCATCAAACCGATACACTTCCACAGGCAAGTCAAAAAAGGTGCAATCTAATCTAAACGGCTAGTAAAGAAGGGAAAGGGAGAAAAATACCTACAATTACACAACAAATTCGCAGAGATGCATACTAAAGGAGAAGAAAAAAAAACAAAACAAAAACAAGCTTTTTTTTTAATAAACTGATTTTGCACTTTTATCAGATTTGAGTCTGGGCCTTTTAACATTTTCCACCAATTGTCAAAGTCTTATCCAAAGATCGATCAATCAAAGAAACCGACGACAGTGTATTTACCACCTCGAAGCACATCATTCACTCGTGCCAAACATTCAAACATTGCTTTCCCCCCTGAAGCCATCGCCGTGTTACGATTACTTTCCCGCTGAACTGTGATCTTCATGAGACGCGTTTAGAGGCATGGAAAAGTAGAAGTTTGGAGAAGAGAGTCTGTTTGAAAGGGGAGGGAGGGAAAAGTCTCGATTACAAACGTGTTTAGAGATTTAGGAGCTCTCTGCCAACGGCCATCTGGCTTTGAATGGAGTCCCCCTTGAAGCTTCCACACCTGCCTCAGCACTCGTCAGCTTCAGCCTCCGCAATCTCACCGTCCCTGAGCCATCCAAAAACAGAGGCCAGAGGATCCTCAGAGGAACGGACATCATGTCCCATCTCCAGTTTAGTGAAGTCCGGAGACGTGCCGCGCAGCACGGCTCTCTGCTCTAAACAGATCAGGATTCATCGTTTTCCTGCAAAGTACTTCCCTGCTGCAAACCCTATTTATTGATCGTTGACAGACATTATTATTGTTGTTGTTGGTGAAGATTATGATGATACAGGGGCTGGTTGGGGGGGTAGTTCAAGCTGGGATGCCTCGAACCCCATCCCACCCCCCCCTCCCCGTCTCGGTATGCTCCCCACACATCTCGGGGAGACGGATGCAGACCCATTTCGGTGGTGTTAGCTGTATCGCCTGGTGCAGCTGCTTACGGGGATCCCGTGTGGGCGCGCAGGAGGGCCTCTACACCCCCCCCTTTCCCGCATGGTGCTCTGTGGCTCCGTCGCCCCAGACCCAGTGGATTCTGGTGGATTTCTACCCTCGCTGGACCGAAGTGATCTACAAGGATCCTGTTCACACCCATGCTGTCCATCCTTCGTACAACTGGGCCAGGTTGTCCAGGTTCGTAGCCTCTTTGATGACGTAATCCACCTGGGAGGAGAGAGAGAGCGAGGGAGCGAGAGAGCTCAGCATCAACAAAAATGTCACTGGCGTTGATACGCTATATGTCCAAATGTTTTCGGACACCCCTTCTAATGAATCTATTCAGTGTCACAGACTCTTTATAAGATGTGGGTACAGCATGAGGTCCATCATTAACTATGAAGTCCCCAAGGGTTACATACTGGACATCCTGTGAGCGTGTAGGTGTGACCTCGTTTACTAAAGTGGTGCAGGTGGTGCTTGATTAGAATGTTCATATATTATACAGAACCAGTTCTGACCCCATTTCTAAAACAAAATGACGAAATAAGAGTTATACACCTATAGTTGTGACATTGTGTTACAGTGGGATTTTAAACTTTAAAATATTTACAGAAGTCATGTGACCTCCATCACTATAAGAAAGGGGAAACACTAATGAGCTGCTCAATTAACTAAGAGTTAAATCATTCTGAATACTCAAAAGTCTGAGGTTAAATTACCCCCTTGCTGACAACGATGTTCAAATGCACACACACAGCTTGTCTAGTCCTTCCTAGAGAAGTACTGCCAATAGAATAGGACTCTCTGGATAAACATGAACCTACTGGCATCATGCTGCTTAATGCCAGGCATGGGCTAGAGGGGTATAAAGCCCCCCAGAACTGAGCTGTGGAAGAACATTAAGTACATTCTGGACATCCAATATACAAAATATAATCCAATATACAAAAACAAAGCATCATGGGTAATGCAGTTTACAAAGCCATATGCTGCTGTTGGATCATAAGAGTAAACTCTGATTAGAAAAGTAAAACGAAGGGTTTGAACTCTCTCCAGTGGCATCAGCAAAGACAAAGAAAGGCACTGCAGATGCCCACTGTTAAGACAATAATTTTTGGTGTAGACTGGTGTGAAAAGGTGGATCAAGAAATGATCAATACCTGCTCAGTGACGCTCATTCTCCTGTTAGGGTCCACGTCCCTGCCTTCAAGTTTCGCCTTCACTCTCTTCCAAACACTCACAGCATACGAGTTCCTCTCTTGTACAGCTGAGCGGAGGTGGAAAAAGAAGCGAACATGCAGTGAATATCATCTAATATCACTCATATCCTTCATGAACTTGTAGCTAAAACCTATTATTACGATTATTATTATTATTATTATTATTATTATTATTATTAAGACTAATTCAGTTCCAGCCAGGCTGGAAACGAATCTACCGCACAGCAAACAGACTCCGGCCATGTCCTGATGGTCACCCTGGAAGTGCACCTTATGTACATGTCTGTATACACCAAACACTGCAGTTCCCACGATGTGGGGTTTAACAGCTGCTGCTAAATGGATTAGTGATCTGCAGCAGAGGATCATTTCAAGGACAGTGAACCGATCTCCACCACAAATCAAGCTGCGCTTTATCGTCAAACATGAAAACCTTCATAGTCTGGCTAATGAAAAAGGTCCCATTTCCCTTCTCATTTAGTGAGAAGGAACGCCACTAGATCACGGCTAAATCAATTATATTGAAAGAAATGGGACGCCCTACAGCCTTGCACACCTAGCAGGCACGGGTGCGAGTAGCGGGACAGGGCCATAAGAAACGAGAACCACAAACCTCTCCCAGTTTTAGGGTCCCTCACGGCTCTCTTGGGGCTCGGGGCTAGGCCTTTAGTAGCAATGAGCAAGGTGCTGGGTGGGGTGTCTGCTGGGGTCCCAAAGTTTCGAGGAAGGGCTTTGCGAGCATTCTGAGACATGCTGTCAGGCTGCGTCTTCGCTGTACTGCACCGCACGGCTGATGGAGACAAAGCAGAACGAAGACGTTTCCAAAGGCAGTGAGATCACAAACAGAAAGGACTGCAGGAGCGCAACTGCTACTGAAAACCATAACAACCATCATAAATTTCCCCTACCAGCAGCAAAGCTCGTCTGCACTGTTGACGTGGGGCTTGCACAGTCGCTTCCTCTTTCAGTGACCAGGGGAGAAGCAAAACCAACCAACCCATTGTAGATGCTGGGTAAAAGAGAGAGATCAGAAGTCAGCCAAGAACACTGGACTGCACTTAAGGGTTAATTAATGGTTGAATGGGAAACTAAGGCATACAGTAGTATGGTAGTATTGGGATCTTGCTGCCTGCTGTGGCTTCGGTACCCAAATTTAAAAAACACATTAGTGAAGCTTTAGGTCAGAAACATACTTGACTGCCAATGTACCCGGAGAACGCTCTACCGCACAGGCTCACAGTGTGTTCTTAAGCTACTGTAGCTGTTAAAACAATACCCAGGGGGTCGATGGAGGACAAATCAGAAGCAAAAAACGGGAAAAGGGGAAAATAAAAATGCGGTATGCCGGGGGTTCGAGACCACTTGGCTGTCGCTGTAGCGTCCCTTGCAGCAACGCTCAGAACGCAGCTGGGGCTGCCGTTGCGCTATGAAAGGCGCAACTACATTACTGAACACAACAGTCTGAATAGCTTGAAGAGGCTGTGTCCGCATTCCTGAAGTGCGTTTTGGGCCTTATGTGATGCGGTAAAAGCTCAAGTGTTCAGAGGAAAATCAACCCAGCCAT
Source organism: Salminus brasiliensis (assembly GCF_030463535.1). Taxonomy (NCBI): domain Eukaryota; kingdom Metazoa; phylum Chordata; class Actinopteri; order Characiformes; family Bryconidae; genus Salminus; species Salminus brasiliensis. The sequence continues at coordinate 36,349,347 of NC_132889.1, read as the reverse complement.
CCTCATTTAATCTCAGGAGTACGTTGAAGGATGCCCTAATGTATCTGAGCAATAATCATTAAATATTCAATAAAGACATTGAATGAAACAGAAACACCCCTCTAAAAAAGTATCAGGATTAGCTATAAAAGGTTCAAAAGAAACTAGGACGATTTGAAAACTAAAAAGGAAAAAAAATAACAAAAAGAAATGAATAATTACTATATTATTTACATCAAGATCAAGTTAAACCCGGCTGGAGAATCAGAACTGATGAATGAGATTTTTCCCTTGAATATCCGTATCCATCTACAGCAACATGCCCTCTCCCCCACAGAGGAGTGCTTCTGTGAGCGTACTGCCTATCGCAGCTTTCCGAGATCCAGGAGACGCGAGTGCAACTCTAAGGAGGGCCACTCCTTACCTCTGGCTCTGGACTTTAAGCTCCTTGAGCGTAGCAGGAATCTCCTGCAGCAGCTCCACCTGCTCCAGGCTGCGTGGCTGACCTGTGGCCTGCACCACTGTGAACAGCACTATCTGCACGTTATCCTGCCAAGCCTTGTACTCAGACAGGAACTGACGCACGCTTCCTTCGTAGGTCACTTCCTCTCCTTCTGCAAGGGCATTCTCTTCATCCTGTCAAACACGAAAGGAGGCCTTATTAATGGACATTACTTTACGGACATGGTTACAGTCATTATACTTGTACAGTACAAGTCTTAAGATACCCCGGAGAGCAGGAACTTCATGCTTTGGTGCCACTGGGGCACATAGGGCTACTTAGGGCCCAAACAGTGGCAGCTTAGTGGATGTAGGTCTTACAGCTACATTTCCTTCACCCAGCAGATGGACACAACCCACCTTGGCCATAGCACGTAGCAGGTGCTTCACATCAGCAAGCAGACGATTGTGATTGGACAGGATCCCTTTGATGGTGTCCACCAGCAGCTGCAGAGTTTCTGTATCACCGTCCAGCTGCTGCTCTCGCTCCTCCTGCAGTGCCCTCTGGCTGGACATCTCCTGCGACAGATGCTTCTGAGCACAGGTCAGCCACTCCGACCCCCCGATAGGCAGCTCCATAACTGGACTCTATAGAGAGAGAGACATGACCAGTGGTTAGACGAGTAGATTACAGTAATCAGTAAAAATGCACCACAGTACTAGTCTCCCTACAGCTGAATGGACATAGCCAAGGTACAAACCAGTCTGTGGAGTAGCTGCAGCTCCAGAGGGGAGACAGAGGTGTTGAACTGGGCAGCGTAGGAGGAGGTTGCCTGGCAACGCTTCACCAGGTCAAAGAGGGCAGCGTCCATGCTCAGGGCCTCCGGGGTGCGTGTGCGAAGCCCCTCGAAGTTGAGGACTGTGCTGCAGAGAAACGTGACCTGGCTTGTGCGCTGACTCTCCTTCACCACCAGGGCGCGGCGCTCGGCAATGGTGCCCTCGAAATCCTGCAACACTGGGGCCAGCGCTGGGTTTGCGCCACCTGCCCATTTCAGCCTCTGCTCGATACTGCCCTCTAGTGAGGCCAGCTTCTCCTACATAATCACAAAGTGGAAGAAAAAAAACCCACAATGAAAAATCGGACCCCAGAAATAAACAGTAGCCAGATTGAGAAAGGCTTTCCAGGATGAGGCGCTAACCTGAACGCTTGCAATCGCTGCTTCATCCTGGCTGAGCTTGTAAAGCTTTTTCTTCATGTTGCTGAGGATAATGGAGCGCGGTGGAGGGCTGACAGTCATGGGCTGACTCCGAGCACCAAGCACATCCTCGTGCTGCCACTGTACAGAAACATGTGGTTATGATGATGGCACACAGGCTTAACAAACAAACTCACCTTTACGCAACTGCAGCTCCTGCTCTTACCTGGAACATGGCGATGTGCAGCTGGGCTCTCTGCAGGCTGACCTTATAGGCGTCTATGCTGACCTCCAGACGGCGCACCAGGTCCAGCTTTTTCCAGGCCGTGTCGTAAGAGCTGGCCAGCACTGTTGCCCTGTTCAGCAGCAGCTGAGACAGCCGTCCTGCCTGAACGCCTTGCTCCACGGCTTTCTTACAAAGGTCATCCAAAGAGACCTTTCCCTCAGCCCCAAAGTCTTTGGCCTCCACCTGGGCGATGAGGTCCGTGCCGAGGGCACTCAGAGCGCTGCAGAGGGCCAGGCCGAGGGCCTGTGTGGGCAGCCCCATCAGCATCTGCCTAACAAAGTCTGCGGTGAAGGCTTTAATGGGCCTCGTCATCTGGTCCTCGCTCACCACAGTGGAGCCGCGGTACATGGGCTTCACTATGGGGACAGGGCCGTTAGTAGGTGGGGGGTCATCGGTCGGAGGGGGACATGTGCCTGAGGGACAGAGAGATGAGGTGTGATTCTGGAGGGCATTATTGCAGTAATAAGAGGACCCATTCATCAGTGCCTTATGACTATATTCTTATTACTAAGGCCTAAGGCTCTATGACGTAAAGGACAGATACTGTGAAACGCTCATATTTTCTTCAGCTGGATTTGGAGTAGCCGGCTCAATTCTGAGAGAGGTGGCACAGACTCAAAACACAAGCTGGATGGGGGAGCTCAAGACCTGGACTGTTCTTAGCTTACCCGACAACGTCTGTGCAAATGAGGCACACAGTTTGAAGAAGTCACGGATGGTTTGGAGCCTCTTGAGGAAGAAGATTTCTTCCAAGACCTGACGGGTCTGCACATTGTCAAAGAAGTGCAGCTGCGTGGCCCTGGCCTCCCGGATGACGTCCACCTTTCTCCAAGCAGCGGGCACATCCATAGAGTTCAGCTGCAGGAGAGAAAGAAATGAGAGTGTGTGTGTGTGTGTGTATATATATATATATATATATATATATATATATATATATATATATATATATTACACACACATACACCCCTCTCACTCACACACACAGTCTGGCAGCCATTGCAGAGAGGGTGAAGGGCCCCAAACACTGGCAGCCTGAGCATCAAACGCACAACTACAAACCGGATTACAGACACGTGTGCCTTCATCCGGAGCATAGCCAGATATGACACTTTACAGGCTTTGGCATCAGACAGACCTTTTCCATACCTATTACAAACAAAAAAAAACAACTTACCTTCTCAATCAGGAGCCCAAACGCAGTCTCAAGCTGGGCAAACATCCCATCGAAGGCCACCAGCAGCATCTGTCCTGCGCTCATTTTAGGAGTGTCCTGCACGGAGCCGTCGATGTTTCGTGGCTGTATCAGTTCGGAGTACTGGACACGTAGCACTCTGAAGAACATAGAAACACAGGTAAACCAGTCCCCATGCTTCACATGGTATTTTACAATACTGTATGGATTCTCAAAAATATATTAAATTAATACTTTATACATAAAGATGTTCAGTTTGTCTTCACGTCCCACTGTGCTGACTGCACATTCTTATAATCGTGTAGGACTGAGTTTATTCTATGACCGGTTTCCTAAAACATCGGATAATACCCTCTGTATCGTTCTTGCCAACACACTGCCACGCACTGCATTATATAGAACTTACCTGGTGATCTCAAGATAGTGTGCATCCGAGTCCTCCAATCCCATGGCAGTGTTGCGGAGGTGGGCTTGCAGAGCCTCTCCCAGACCCTGCAGGGAAACCCCATCGGCACACTGCTCTATGAGGGTGTCCAACTCAGACAGCATGGTTTCCAAAGTGCTCTCTCCTTTCAGCATGCAGCGCAGAGCCTCAGGGAAGATGATCTGACGGAAATTGGTGTTGAGCTCCTGCAGGTGGATCAATAATGCATTGTATTAGTTTGTGTAGTCAATGCTTCACAAAAGATGCACGCTAAGAAAATGCACGCCTATTAATATAAATAAAAATCAAATTAATAAAAAAAGAGAAAAGATCGGGACTGGAAAACAAATGAAACAGCATTGCATTCTAGACTGCACACACTCCCACCTGTAGGCAGGTATAGACTCCATTGGCCAGGTAGACAGCCTGTGAGGTGTCCGCAGGGCTCAGGACATCCAGGTCATGAGACTGGAGCTGGCACTCCTTAAGCAGCTGGACAAGGCAAGTGATATTGCCACTCATGCTGCACAGCTCCTCCAGGAACCATGCTCCATCTCGAGAGGTCAGCTCCACCAGCTGCTCTCCTGCACTCGCTGCTGCGCCCTCCATCACCAGGTTACGCCTGGCAGGCAAAGCACAGACATCAACATCCACTCAAAAGGGAACAAAGACAACGTGAGCAAGAACACTAGGGCCATTCCTCACAAGAATATCCTCCTATAAGCATCTCAAACTGTAGTTTTATATGTATGCTGCTCAATTAGGCACAAGAAGGGCGAGACCAGCATGAAGTTCAGACCTGGTGAGGGCGCAGAGAGCAGAGACGATGATTCCCGCCAGGCTGAAGGAGGCGAGCTCAGCATCCTCATGCAGGAAGACTTTGATGCAGCGCTCAATCTCCTGCAGCTGCTCCTCACACACGGGCACACTGGCACCTTCCGCCTTCAGCCGCTCCACCTGCCGCAGCAGCCGTGTGTTCGTCTCCGCTGCGTGATGCTGCAGGGCCATCTCTACACTTGACAGGAACTGGCATGTGGAAGCCGGGGGCTGGGGCGCAAACTGCATCTCATAACTGTGGAGAAGAGAAATCGAATCCTTTTCATTTTAAAGCACTGAGACGTCAAATACTAAAATAGTCCAAGACTAACTAGTTAGGACCACATCAAGACCAAGCCTACATGATGCAGAGACCAATGGAAGACCAGGACCAAATCTGAGTGAACCTTCCTGTTCAGATTTCCTAGTCTGGTGTTTGACAAAGCTGATTCAACACCAATTCCTCAACCTTTCCTGTAAACCTGTCCACAATGAATCCCGGTCATGCTGCTAGCCATCGGCAGGCGAGGCCCCGAGAGCGCACAATTGGCCTTGCTGGGTAGATGGCACTCGCCCAAACCTCGCTTTGTGCTGGTTGCATGCTGGTGCATTGGAGCCGGTTACGCGGCCCTTACCTGAAGGCTTGGTTTGAAAGCCCCGTGGAGGGGGGGGGGGGGTTCAAACTGTTAAGTGAGCTCTACCCCTATAGTTTCACTTGGGACAGCAGACTGTTCTGCAACAAACTCCATTTTCATTTAATTTACATTCTGTACAGACAGTCTTGAGCCTACTTGTCTGACTCGGTCCCATTTGTTATTGACAAAAACAGCATAAGTGTGTCTGAGTACTGAAATCAGGTATTCATGAAGCTACTAGTTAGGTATTTATGAAGCTACTAGTTAGGTATTTATGATGCACCACAGGAGGAGAGGCATTATAAGAAAAGCATGCCTAAAGATGTACTTTTGTTTTCTGTACATTCATGATCTCTATATAACAAAGCACAAGTGTGCCTCAATGACTGGAGGACAATTTCTGACGCCCCATGATACTGACCAACATGCTCTCCAAGCAGTTAACTTAATATTCACTGAATAATCATTACTTATGATGAGCTACTGCTTCTAAAACCCTTCCAACTAGCTCCAATTCTCACGTTATCCAATTCCCACTCTGGCAGGTTTTCTCCACCACTTACTGGTGATACACAGCCTGGCAGTGCTCCACAGTCATGTCGCACACCAGCTCCTCCATCCACTGCTTCCAGGTATACACTCTGTGTCTGTGTAGCACGGCACGTGGGTACAGCAGGGCCACAGTCGCGTAGCTGTGCAGATGCTCCAGGCAGCCACGGAGCAGAGATCGGCGCTGCTGGAGCAGGGCACTCACTTCCGCCTCCAGAGCCTCACACTGGCTGATCAGATGAGCCTGGCCTGCGTTCTGCAGGAAGGCTGTGGCTGGAACGTAGCTTGGAGGACCTGCAGAGAGCAAATATGTGGATTTAGAGATTCGGGTGGGTAAAGGTCAGTTTCTTTAATAATAACGATGTCCATTATTCAAGGTTAATTAAGGTTGGGTCAGAAAGGTTTACATGCAAGGATTATTTACTAGATGTGTGACATTAACAGTAGTACTTCATTTTACCCATTAATATACAAGTCACTATATCCCAAAAACCTTGTATCTCCCATTTTTGTTATTTTTTTTTACTTAACATAACAGAATCCAGCACTTCTTCACATTCTATTAAAATATCATGATGACTGGACCAATAAAAACGCTCCAAGATTCCTTGAAATAAAATGTTTTTACACTGACGTCCATTAAAAGCTATTTTTTCCTACTCCAGTAAAGTTGCTACTTGAGATACAAGTTTGTTGCAGGACGGTGATGACCTGCACACATCCTGCAAATGAAAACAACGCTCTAATAGCATGTGATGTGAGTGAATACCCAAGTCTATGGCGCTGCTGATTTCCTGCAGCAGGCTGGCGAGCTGCGTGGCCTCTAGACTTGAAAAAGCAGCCTGGTACTGAGAAATCCACTGGTCCAGGTCAGACAGTTTGCTCTGGATGGCATCCTGCACGGTTCTCTGGCGGGACTGTAGCTGGGTGTGCTCCGAATATCTGGAAGAAAGGGAGTGATGTTAAATTCCGTTTAATCCTAACCGAACAACATCATTAAATTTATACACCTAAATTGATACCTTTTTATAATATAAAGTCATGGGGACACATTGCCATGTGTGATCCTTCATGGAAACCAACAACAAAGATCAAAACTAGGCATCCAAGTGCACCACAGTACTAGAATGCGTCCAAGCTCAAATAAATAAGCTTGTAGGTCTGATGGCCCCTAATGGGGCTTTTAATTAAGGGGTTGGTGTTAAATAATGACCTGAACCAAATTTCACACTGGACCTAAGTGTTTCACACCCAACAGTAGGACAGTCCAGATGACCATAGACAATGATCACTTTTAGTGTTAAAAATCCCAAAGGCTCAAAGCCATCACACCTTAAGTTGAGTATTTTGTCAACCTTGACTCCAGTCCAGTTCAACAAAAAACCAAACAACCACCACAACCACCTTACCTGTGTTCCAGCGTGTTAATAGGATGGTCTGTCCTGCCATCTGCTCCCTCCAGGAACTCCATCTCCTCCAGCAGCTTTGCTTGCACCTTCTCCACCTGGGTGAGCTGCTCTTGCAGACTCAGGTATTCTTCCACAGCCATTTCCACCTGGGGCAGCACTGCCAACATCTCATCACGGTTCTTGAACCAGTTCACCTGCAGGGGAAAAACAATGAAATGTGTCTTAGACCATACATAAACCATTAAATGCAGCTCCAAATTTTGCATAGTTCCTCGTCTAAACTGGTGAGCGTGGCGGTTGCTTGTCATTCCCTGCGGTTCGCTTGTGGGGCAGTGGTGGCTCAGCGGTTAGAGCGCGATAACAGGGTTGTGGGTTCGATTCCCGGGCTCGGCAAGCTGCCACTGTTGGGCCCTTGAGCAAGGCCCTTTACCCTCTCTGCTCCCCAGGCGCTGGAGTTGGCTGCCCACCGCTCTGGGTGTGTGTGTGTACTCACTGCCCCTAACGTGTGTGTGTGTGTGAGTGTGTGTGTTCACTACCAGATGGGTTAAATGCGGAGGACACATTTCACTGTACAGTGACAAATACGTGCACCTTTACCCTTTACCACCTTTACCCTTTAATAGCTCAATATTGTAAAAGTGCGGTTATCGCAACAACCCTAATTAGATGCAAATCCCTCTGTAAATCTTGTAGAGCTCAACAATTCCAGGACCTCACTAATATTTCCAGGACATTTCTGTCAATTTTCATTTTCCAGATATCTTCACAAAAAAAGTGTCTAAAATTCCAGATTTCCCAGAACCTGCGGGAACCCTGACACAGAGCAGACGTCTTGTCAGAAACTGAACAGGTACAGTGACCCAATGTTGTTCCTCACATTATCAAATCAGAACTATAAAAGCACAAAAGAGTGCAAGCGGTCCTTTCTTTGGCACACGACTCCAAACATTTTTGAGACCCACATACATTACTGCTGTGTCTATGACCCTAAATCCACCCACCTTGATCTCAGCCACACGGGAGGAGAAGAGGCTGCGGGTGATGTCTCTCTCCATCTCCCTCTTGCTCTGTTTGCTCTCGGCCTGCTGCCCGCCTCCTCCATACACAGCCCCAGCAAAGCCCACCTCCCCACCTGCTGTCCAGTCCACCAAGGGGTCATACACAAATGCCTCCAGCAGGGTCAGAAGGGTTTCTCTGCCTCGCCGCATCATCTGAACCACCTGCAGTACAAGGAAATAAACACGCAGGTCATTAATAGATGTAAGTAATGTATCTCAGATGGCTCCATACTCTCCATGTATTACATCCATAGTGCAATACACATGACATGGACAAAAGTATTAGGACACTTGATCATTTATTGCTTATTACAAATTCAACAGTATCTTGCTTTTGTTGGGGACGGATTCATACTACAATAATACTAGTAGAATTTGATCGCATTTAGCAACAAGAGTGTTAGTGAGGTTAGGATGCTGGAGGATCACCACCCCTCCTCATCATCCTCCTCCTCCTCCATAACTCCCAAACCCATCCCAAAAGTTTAGGATGGAGCGTTATCCATCATTCCAGAGAACACAGTTCTTCCACTGCTTCACAGCTCAATGCTGGGGGGCTTCATAGCCCTCTACCCCATACCTGTCATTAGCCAGAGAGCCAATAGGTTCATAATTAACCTCTGATCCAGAGAGATACATACACTGAAAGGTGTCCAAAATATTTGGACATAGAAAAGGGGATTAAACATGCCCCAACATTTAGTGCACTATATAGGGAGTAGGGTGCCATTTGAGATCTGTGGTGCTCTTATTCCAGATCTATTGGTATCTGGTTAAAACCTCAGAGGATACTTCCAGATACTGCAGTAAATCTATGTATAACCAAGATATATGGATTCTGATTTACTGTTTACAAGTAAAACACACACATAATGCCAGTTCTGGCAGTATCAGGAACATTAGCACTGCAGCATGATAGCTGGGTGAACGAGAGGCTACAATTGCAGAGGACTTTATGTAAATACCGGTTGCAAAACTTACAACTGAGGTGAGTGAGATCAGCTGTTGTACCTTACTAAAACCATTAGGTTGCTAAAGATCTAGTTTAATCTCAGACCTGTTCACATGAGAGCCTGAAGATTCCTTCCACTCCAGTAACTCCTAAAGCGGTCTCAATGTTGTGCGTCATTCGGAAGGGAACCTTCTCCGGAACCCTCAGGCTTTTCCCTGGAATCAGAGCAGAACTCTTAGAACACGGATCAACACACCAGCAATAAACCAGCACCCAATTCAGCCATTTACCTTTCTCGAAACAGACATTGTAGTCTATGTGCACCACCTCGCCTGTCGTCATGTCAATCAGCACGTTGTCCAGGTGGCGATCACCCAGGCCTATGATGTAGCCCACCATGGACATCACAGCGGTGGACCTGGCATAGGACTACCAGCACAATGTTGATGGTTATTCATGCATGCTTTGGTCAACAACCCTGCAGTAGTAAACTGCATCAGTAATAGGTAAAGATCTGGAGGATTCTATCTGTGAGGTCCCATAGCCTGTGCTCACCTGAGTGACTCTCCACCACTCGCTGGGGGTGGTGCAAGAGCACCACAGCTCCTTTGCCAGCAGGTTGGGAGGCGTTGCCTCCATCAGCTCTCGCAGCACATCCCTCATGACACTGAGTGGCCAGTCACGTCGAGAAACGTCCAGACTGAGCCCCACCGCCTTCAGAGCAGGGCTGATTTTACTGTAGTAGAGCTCGCTGGGGCGGGGGACCATTGGTAGATTCTGCGGCTGCTGAAACGAGTCTTGAGCCTACAACAGAGGCCAGCAATTAGAGTTTCTGAAGACCTGTTACCACGACTTCCATTTGTAGACCTACATTTTCTGCATGTATAATATTTTTAGCTCAACACGTAGTTCCTGCAAGAATAAGCAACGTCTAAAAGATCCATAAAGGATGAAGTTGATCATTTTGCACAGTGCATTCCTCAGCTTAACCATTCTAACATTATGTAAGAAGATACAGCAGATCTGAAAAGGTAAGAGGATATATGTGATAATACATGAGCAGAAGGGTAAAGATGCTTGAGACGAAAGTGTAACTGACCTTCTGGGCTTGCAGAACAGCCTCACGCTGCTGCCAGCGCTTATAGAGGCCGAACAGAGGCGTGGCTCCATCCACCCACTGTATAAGACCTGAGCGCGTGCCCAAAGGAGTGACTGAGTAGTGCCTGGCATGGAACCGTGGACTCTCCTGTTGATTCACCTTAGTAAACATGGTGTTGACGATGGACAAAAACTGCATTATTCTCTCATCCAAATGCAAGTCCTCCAGACCTGTGAGAAGAGAAAGAAGAGCAAAATATATATATATGTATAAATATTAAATGATGATTTCTCCATAAGTAATTTGAACCCTTAAAAACTAGATTAGCATCACTCTGTGGAAACAGAGTATAACGTCAGACAAACTAGAGCATCTCTCACCTTTAAAAAGGTAGGGATAGTTTTTCCCATCAGAGCCAAGAAAATAGAGCTTCTTCGGCTTGGTCTTGGTGGGCAGGATGGTAATTGTGTTCCCCACATTGTGGATAGTGACTGCATCAGTGGCAGACACCTCTCCAGGGAGGGCCATCTCCGTGTTGGCCATGGAGGCCAGACGAGGACTGATCTCATCCAGCCGCAGGAGGTAGCTGGCTCGCTTCTGTGCCCGCTGCTGCAAGCTCAGCATGATCTACAAAAGGGGGGGGGGGTATATGTTACAGTACAGAAAAATACAATAGCTTTGGACTATAGAACAGTGAGACTGCCTTCTCTGGAGTGTAAAATGCCCAGAAAATCTTCTGTACACACTTTCAAGAAGAGAAGGAGCTGTTACTGAACTTATATAGTATACAGTTGTACAATCTCTGGAGGCTCTGACCTGCTTGAAGGGCACCCAGCTGCTGGCAGGATTGGCCGGGTTAAGTGGATTCTTCAGCCTCTCCAGAGCACTCTGGATGGCCTCTCCATAAGTCTCCTGAAACCAGGTCTCGTGTGGAGTCTCCGCAGGGGCGGCCGTGATGCTCCGCACATGATCCAGAGCAAAGACAACAGGCCGCATGAGGGCTGAGTGTTTCTCCCGCATGATAGCCACCTTCTCCTCCCTAAATCAAAAAGATATGGTGATGAACAGAGACACCATAAGAAGCCTGCTATACACCGAAGCTTCACAGATAGGCCAGTTTCCCAGACCCAGATTAATCCTATAATAAGCCTCATCTAAAAACTTTCCAAAAGACACAGTAATTTAGTCCAAGGATATTTGGGTCCTGTGTCCTTGAATGAACTGGTAATAGTGAGGTGTACTGGAGCCCTTACTTGCGCAGTGTGTTGTTGTTCTGAACTCGCTTCACTTCGTCCTCGAGCTGCTGGATCCTGCGCAGGACATGCATGTGCTGCTGCTGCAGGACGCCCAACCACAGCTCATCCCACAGCAGAGTGACCCTCCGCAGCTCTCCTACCAGCATCTGCACCTACAGAAAACCACAGTAGCAGGAAACCTCATTATGTTAGACCTACATAGGAGGGGGGGGGATTTAGTGCTGGACGATATGACTCAATCAATATTGTGAACATCTGAGCCCAATTACTAATTAAAAAAAAATAATAAATCAAAATAATTGTCATGGACAAGCTTAGAAGTTCTGAACGACTATTTAGATTAACTTTCAATTAAATGCCCAGTTCTAGAAAAATGCACATCTGATGCACCAGAGATGGCTGGGATACAATCAATTACTAGGCACATTGAACGGTGATGTTCTCACACAGCTGACAACTGACTTCGTATTTAACTATTTATAGCCATGTCAGTCATCCAAAAGTTGACCTTCTTAGTCTGAGGAAATACCTGCAGGACCATGGTGGGGTTGCCGGAGGACAGTGTGTCCACAATCTTGCTGTAGCAGTCCTGCATCATGGCCTGATCTTCGCTAGAGCACAGCACAAGCTCCTCCCCACGGCCGCTCTCCTGAGAGGCAGGAGCGCTGCCCGTCTGGCTCTCCTCTCCACACAAACCCTCACCCTGCATGTTCCCCAGCAGCGTAGGCAGAGCTGATGGCAACTTGTTACCTGGAAGAGAAAGTACAACAAAGGACAGTTTCAGTGGTGCTCAGCAGTCCACTTCAACACATTTCAATTGGCTCATCTTGCAACACTAAATAAATAGGACTGTATCCAAGAACGACAACTGCATCATACCAGCTGCTTGGGCTTCCCCGCCAAGTGAAATGGAGCCCACAATAGCAGGATAAAGAATAAGGTGGGGTGAATCCTGGGCCACACGACACAGCAGGCTGCAGATGCTCTGGCGGATGTAAGCCTCTGGGTGATTTAGTCTGGAGAACAGCTGCGGGATGATGCCTTGAGAAAAGAATAATAAACAAAGGGGTTTAATAGAACTATGCAACGAACAAGAGTAGCCATCACAGCATATTATGGATGACAAACATGAACTAAATACTTTGTCCAATTACCAAACCCACAAGGATTTTGCTCACTCAAGAAAAAGTATGGCATGACTGAAAAACAGCCAGGTAGGAATCTGCTCGAGAATTCTCCCTAATTTTAACAGTGTACTTCAAGCCCTATTTTAGCTGCTCCAGCTGGAGTTGGCAGTCACCTCTCCAGGGAGCAGTGGGTGTGGAGGCCAAGCCGAGCTCTAGCCCCTCCCGGAGCTCTCCGGCATGCTTCACCAGGAGGCGCAGCAAACGCAGGGTTGCCATTACAATCACATCATCGCTGCTCTGCTTGTTGCTCTGGGTGTTCAGGAGGAGTTTAGGGTCATCTTCATCAATGTGCACCTGAAAATAAAGATCAGCGATGTCTTAAGAAAAAAACATCACGAGTCTCACAATATCAAATAAAACGACTTAATAAATAAATAAATAACCATGTTCCACAAAATGAATCTGTCCAAAAGGAGAAGAAGTTCTGACCTGTCCAGCATTGAGCTTGAGGAAGGTGAAGTAGGCTCTACAGGAGACTCTGTAGAGGCTGAAGATTCGATCCACCACTCGCCTCCACACTTTAATGAGCCCCTCCGTCACCCTGTCCTCTACCTCTGCAAGCCATGGGCAGGAGCTGAGCAGCTGTCTCCAGATCACATCCACCATGTCATCCTCTTCATCCTCTTCGTTCTGCAAGGCCATGTCCTCATCCTGGGGCAGACACAGAAGATACACATCAATTCTAACAATTATTTATTTATTTATTTTTAAAGAGAACACCCATTCTTACATCTTCCAGTTTTACATTTCCTGACCAACAGAAATGGCCCAAAATTAGGTCCAGATTAAAATCATATTACATTAAAAATACATTAAACCCAACACTGAACTTACGCTGGTTTGAGGGTTTTACTCCATATTTGCAGATCACCATATTCAAAAGAGGAGACTCTTAGAGCTGTGTATTTAACCATAGTTTCCCTCACCTGAATTCCAGCTGGGCGACACATGGCTTGGCCCAGGATGCTGAAGATAGTCTCCTTATCCTCCTCAGTAGTGCCTGACGGCAGCAACTCCTCGATCTCCTTCTTCTCTCCAAGAAGCAGAGGAACCCCTTCTCCTTGACTAGAGGGATCATAAGCAAAACGTGAGCACTGAGCATGTACGGCTAATCCTTTCAACCCTGTAAAAGAAAGGACGTGCATTCACACCTCGCATTATCCACGACTTTCCGACCCCATCTATAGGCCCAGCTTGCTAGAGCAGCCCATGACTTGGCTACCTCAGGGCCTTGATTAGCAGAGAGCTGGTACAGCTGGCCCAGGACAAAGTCTGCTTCTCCAACACCTACACTCACTAGAAAGAAAGAGAAAACATCAGGAAATGCTCACAGTGAACTTGTCCACTTCTATAGAGCTATGGACAAGCTACACATCTGTCGACATCTGTTTCCTAATTCTCATGCAGCTGGGACATCTGGCTATGGTGAATATAACTAATGAATTAACTGGACCAAACAGCAGTGGACCCCACATGTCCGCGTGATCTCAACTCTATTCATACCTGTGGTTTCTGTGGTGATGCGTGGCATGCCCTGCTCCTCCACCGGCAGCTCCAGCAGGCCGGCGATATTTTTGCTGAGGGTGGAGAGGGTGGTATTGGCGGCATTCTTTTTCACCACCTGCTTCAGCTGCGGCGTTAGGTCTTTCCAGTCAGTCAACAGCCACTTGCACAGAGTAAGCACGGAGCGGCAGGCTGCACGCTCGCACTTCCCGGACCGACAGTAGGACAGTGCACACGAGCTCAGCATCTCCATGGCGGCCAGGGACTGACCTAAGAACAGAGGTGGGACAATTTCATAGGGCAATTAAAAACATCACACTGATTAAACTGGGAGACTGGGATTATGAAGGGAATAATCAATTGTTCAATGACAAGCCTGTCGTGGATTTGAGTTTCAGAAATTTACATTTAGGGCGTTTAGTCCAGAGTGACTCAAAAGTGCTTAGCTGTTAACTCTTAGCTAGTCTGTATCGGCTAGAATCCCAAAGATCTCTCTAAGCTTAGATACTACTGAATACAGACGTCAGTCTGGAGACAATACTCTACACTCTGCCTCCAAGTACTTTTGGAAGAGGAGGGTCTTCAGTCTGGGTTTGAAGACAGCGAGCGTTGGACTCTGCTGTTCGGACACCCAGGGGAAGCTCGTTCCACCACTTCGGTGCAGGACAGAAAAAAGCCTGGATGCTCATCTTCTGAGGATCTTAAAGGATGGTGGGTCAAGCCGAGCCATACTTGAAGCTGGAAGGGCTCTTTACTATTGCCATCAAGTACGGAGGGGCTGGCTGCTAGGCCAGAGTCAGGGTCAGACCTCTTCCCGCTTCAGTTTCAAAGAATTTTGTGATGGTGTATAAAGCTGTACTCCCCACACACTGGCTTTATCTGTAATCTCTCTACAGGAAAGAGCTCCACTTTCGGAGGTAGAATGCTCCATCTGCATTTGTGTGTGCATGCCTAGTCATTATAAGAGCAACCTGAACATGCAATGTTGCTCAACTACTGTGGTAGAGAGTGCAGTAACAAAATCAGTGTGTTCAACCACTGCTTTCATACAGAAACTGTTTAGATCCATTTTTAAAACTTTAGATCCATTGCTACAGAGCAGCTGCAAGCTGTTTAATCAAGGCCTCTTTTCCTAAAAATGCCCCTTTTTGGTTAACAATTTACTTTTGCTCCCCCTCAAAAACCCTCGCAGTTTACTTACAGCCTACCATTTGAGGTCACTGGACTTTTCTACCAGTTCAGGTTAATTCACTGGACTGTAAGAGCTTAAACGTAAATACTGGACAAATTGGGGGTGTAGCGTACGCTGTGTACAGGACATGGTGAATCACAAAATGCAAAATGCACACCAACACCCCTCGATGAATCTTGAAAATTAGACCATAAAAACATGGCCTAGGTCTCAAGTACTGAAACTGGACATCAGCAACCTGCACTTGCACCTTCTGGACGTCAGAAAAATTTGATTTTTGAACACAGACCAACCTGCAGTAAACAGGACTTTAGCCCTCTCGATTTTCAGCTCTGGTCCCCATTTTTCACCGACAGCACCCTCTAGTGACAGCTGCTTGAAGCTCTGCACCAGGTCTGCCGTTTCCAAGTCCTCAGTAGGTGGTTTGCCGCACTGAGCCAACAGCCGTGTGGCCAGGGCAATGTTTCCCTGTTTACGGGCAAACTTCACCGCAGTCAGACACAGCTCCATCAGGTGAGAGTCCATAGGACCGGAGGTTCCTATAACAACAAATTAGGAGAAGCCAACATTTTTACTGAGCTTTTTTCTAATGAAATCCTCCAACTGGGCTTTCACAGTAGCCATCTAGGAAAATAAACAGGACACCTACGGTTAAACCATATTTTGGTTGCTGCACCGAAATGGGAATGATGCCCAAACTACTGAGACTACTGAGCTCTACGGCACAGCATTATGGAGAAATGCAATAGCTCTTGATAGGTCAACCAGATGGTCTGGCCTTCCAGAGTACAATAACTAATCAATAATCAAATGAGTTTAACATCTTGATCAGATATAAAATCAGTGATACAATCAAGATCATTTACAGATACAGACATGCTTCGGACCTTAATGTGACCGCTAAGCACACCAGGTCTGCCCCAGCTACCTACCTCTGAGCTTTTGGAAGAGCTGCCTCTGGAAGATGGTGTAACGAAGCGCATGTAGCCATGGCTGAACATCCTGCTGCTTGCAAGTACTCAAGGCCTCACTGTAGAGCGGGACTAGGCAGTCCTTGAGGGAGCAAAAGATGGAAAGTGAAATAGGATTAAACACCTCCACTGACTTATGGTCAGTAAAAATGCACTGAAGGCAAAAAGAAGCGCCCATATGATCAGTAATGTAATTCAAGTATAAATCAAATGTAATAAAGTGGGCAAATGTAAATTACATTCAGTCAGAACCTGGCAAGTTCCGACTGCCTCTTTGGGCGGTCAACTAACTTTTCTGTCGACAGGACAGAACGAATTACCCCATGAAGGCAGAAATCAGAATCAGGGAAATTAACTGTCCAATGAAGTCAGCAAAACCTGCACAGGAAATTAGGATTCCTGCAGGAATGAGGAAACCTGCACAGGGTCTGGATTTGCAGCAGAGCTCCAAGCTAAAAGCTAAAAAATATCATCAGGTTTCTACATGTCTATAGAAGCTGCTGTCCTGGTGGTGTGAGTTATTGGTACTACATGTGGGTGAGGAGAAACAGACCTCTGAAGGGTGCTGGCTGCAAAGTGAGGTTTCCAGAGAGCTGGCACAGTGGAGCTGCAGAGTGTTGAGGGTGGGCACGGAGTCGGACAGGGTGAGCGTGGACAGACGCAGCGGTCCCAGAGCAATCCGGCCAGTCTGCTTCAGGTACTTCACTAGAGTGCTGTGGATTTTCAACAAGAAAGATTAAGAAGTTGTTATTAAGAAGACTCAACACCATAACTTCAGCAGTGATGCCCGAATATGGTACAAAATAAGAGTCCCAAATCTGCCTCCTCAAAAGTGCTTCCCAAACCAAGAATATTAGCACATCTGAAGTCATGTGGCTCAGGTGGATGTAATTAGTAAACAAACTGGATTTATAGTGTTAATATCTGAACAGAGTACTTTGATTGCAGAAGTGGAGAAGTCAAACACCAACGGGAACCAGCGCCTGATTTTGCAATACTAGTGACTGTTGTGTGGTTAATTGATTATTTTACTATCCATTTTAATAAATGAATCAGATCAGATGTCTTTTTAAAGCAGCATTATGTGAGAAGCTGTGTTTTTTGCCTCTGGGATGCCCCTACAGGTGGAGTGTAATTCACTTTTACTCCACTACTGTAAATACAAAAAAAGAAGCAGCATCTAAAAAAGGTACAGAAGCATGTGGACTGAGGCGATAGAGTAATATTACAGGATTTTACACTAATAGGACAGCTCTGGAGATGGGTCCCGTAGTGCAGCTCCACCATACCACAATGCAGTGGCAGAGAGGGAATTACTGAGGCCAGTGAGTGGGGCATCTACATTTTCTAGCTGAAGCTTGAAAAGGCTACACAATGTTGCTTTAAGAGACACTCATTATCCATAAGAGACCGAGGCAGGACACTGTAGGTAGGACACAGACTTACTCAGAAGAAGGTAAGACCTTCTGGTCCTGCTCATGATTGGTTGATGTGAGCGCTCCCACAGCACTCCTCAGCAGCTGAACCTCAACGGCTTTCTGCAGTTCTGATGGATCAGGGCTTAGAACAGCAGGTAGGAGCCTCTTTAGGTCTACAGGCACAAACAGAAGGAGCGTACAGGTAACTACATGTCCATAGTCTTGCACTAAGGTGGAACTGGTGGCCAGCTTATTGAATGAACCTAAAGTTTTCCATGGGGACAGCGTTGTCACGGTCATTATGCTACACCAAATAATTACAGTAACAAGGCCCTGGACAGAGTCAGACTCCGAGTCAGTGATTATGCGTACCTAGCTTCTCCTTTGTGGTGGAGTTGAGGAGGCCGTAATCCTCCCCTGGTAAAAGTTCCAACTGAGCGCGGCATTCAGGGAAATCCCCATCCTCAAACCTGCTCAGAGCTCTGAAACACAAGCATTTCAAATGGTTGAATAACTTGGTGGTAAATCAGATGCTACACAGCTTTATGCTTAAACAAACAATACTCTCATTTTAACACGAGACAGGAATAAGGGATTAACCATCAACAGATCTCATTCTGCAGAGATTTTATAGTTTATAAAGTATTAAAATGCATCCAAAACCATTTGACGCAGCTTATTAAAATTCATGAACGCTCTGAACTTGTACACTCCATCATGTCGCTCACTTTATGTAGTTGAAGTCAGTCTTGAGGTTGATGGTGGTGGAGCTGCTGCTGTTCTTCTTAAGAGCCACCATGCTAGCCTGCCATTCCTGCACGGAAGTCCAGTCACTCAGAGCCACGTAGCACTCACAAGCCTTGTTGGCCAGGAAGTTCAGGACTTCAGGGGAACAGTCGCTGGACTTCAGCAGAACAGTCTTCCTTCCATCCCCTACAGAGAGGAAGTGAACAAGGATGAGAGTAAAAAGACAGTATGGGAGAGCATGATATGGAGTGGGTATGTATGGGAATGGAGGATATGGTGTAGTATAGGACTGTACAGTATGTTATGGAATGGGAGGGTGTGGTATAGTATAGGAGAGTATAGAAGGGTATACATGTGTTATGAAAAGGTATGGTACAGTGTGGCAGAGGAAAGTATAGCGTAGTATGAGGAGGGTACAGAAGTTATGATATGGGGAAAGTACAGGGTGGGAGGGTAGGGTGTAGTTTGGGAGGATATAGAAGGGGTAGGATATGGAAAAGTACGGTCCAGGAGAGAAGAGTATTATAGGGAAGGAAGGTAGATAGACAGACAAACAAACAAACAAACAAAACAAAGCCAGAAAAACTAATTTATATAGAAAATAAAATAAATAATATAAAGAACAAAAGAGAAAGGAAGAGGGTGAAAACTGAACCAGCAAACTGCTAATTGCCACGCATCTGTACCAGTCCTTGGGCTCTGGATAAGAGTCAGCTAAGTGTAAATCTGTAATTAGTTCCTCACCACTGGCCGTATGCTTTGGACTGGAGCTGTTGCCTGTGGTGGAGCTGGTGAGCTTTAGCAAGGACCGGTCAAAGCCTTTGATGGAGCAGTCCATTCCTGTAACAGCACATAGCTGCTCCTGATACTCCAGAGCCGCCTTCTCAAATCTGAAAAAGGTAAAGAAATCATGCTGGACAACTGCAAGGTACGGTATTCCCATATTTAAACCATAATCAGGCATTGCTATGCTTCCTTATTTATTAAGTAGCATATCATGTTCAAAATGGGCTCCACTTTTCATTTTTGCACTGTAAGATACAAAAAAACTTGTGAATGTAGAGTAATGTAGAGTTTTCTGAAGATTTATCTGCTCATGCAGATTAAGGAAGTGAACTAAAACTACACTATGCTTAAATCAAATACAGCAGTTTTAGTGGAGCATTAGAAGTTGGCAGTAGAGTGTTCGTGATACTGATTTTAGGAATCTATACATACACCAAAACCGATAAACCCATAGGTCACCAATCTCAGTCGGGCTAATAAACACTGAACTCTGCAGTGCTGTAGGAATTTGCTCAGCTCCACTACACATCACGCAGTCCTCCACAACCTGCTCGGAGAAACTTACTTCCCCTCTGCCTGCAGAGCAACGGAGCCCACCCAGGCCAGACTCTTGCCCATGTTGGCCTGGCTCCAAGCTGCAAGGCCCTGGATGGCCTCGGGACAGCGTAGCTCACACAGAGCCTCGACCAGCATGGTAATGGGCACCTCCATTTCAGGACCCTACAGGAGACACACACACAAAAAAACAAAACCCTTAGCAATGCATTCAACAATGCAACAAAGGTTTAGCTTAAAAACAAAACACACCATCCCCCCAGTCACTAGTGAAAATCACCAGTGAAAATAATGGTTGGTTTGGCTGAATGCTGAATCAAAATGCTGACAAGAATATAACCAGTACGTGATTGCTAAAATAGAGAATGCACATTGAGGTATTAATATAAACACAATACAAAACACAAGTTGTAAACAGATGCAAATAGATAAATTTTACTGTTTTCAGTTTGGAAAGTATGCAGCAGCTCACAAAGTATCCCTGGGTTGTGGGTTCGATACCTGGGCTCTGCAAACTGTCACTGTTGGGCATTCGAGAAAGTGCCCTCATTGCTCCCCAAGCGTGTCTGGGTGCGTGTGTGTGGGTGTTTGCTCACTACCCCTAGTTCACTAGTGTATGGGTGTGTGTGTGTGTGTTCACTACCACAAATATGTGTATCTTCACCTTTTAGTATGATTCTAAATACACTACATGTGAGAAATTGTGGTCCTAAACAAAAGGATAAAAAAATAAAAACCTCCACACACAGATCACACGTTGGTGTCGGGCGGCAGATCTAACCTGTGCGCTGCTGTTTTTGATCTCAGTCAGCAGGTCAAAGCCATGGCGGATTGTGACTGCCGGCTGGCCAGAAAGAAGGCCCACTCTCATCAGAGCCATTCGGATCCTGGTCAGCCAATCCTGACAGGTCTGACGGTTGGTATAGAAAAAGGTCCTAATGCCCTGAAGGAAATAATGGACAGAAAGTGTTACTCACCCTGGTAAAACACTCATACTGCTGTACGGCTAAGCAAATTAACACTGGTACACTGTAAATGCAGAACACAACTTAACTTTAGGTGATTAAATATTCCAATACTTTAGTATTTTTTGACAATTACCTAATTAAAAATTACATTTTGTAATGGTCATAGTCTGGAAAAATATTTGCACAATAAGACAGAACTGGACAGAAACTGTGTGCATGGAGTTGCAGGGAGCAAACCACTGCTGATAAATCCTATAATATTTATGTGATAAAACTGAATAAAATAAATTTTAAAACCCATATATTACTCATACATAGATTTTTGGGATAATATTCTAGGACTAATGAGTCAAAGGCGACAACCACTTATCAGGTTCAAAGAAGCAACTGCTCTCCCCACATGGTTGATCTAGATTTTCAATAAACCTTTCTCTTTAATAAACAGAATGATTATTTTAAGAACTGCAGTGTTTACATCTTATACTCAAAACTGTTAAATTCCATTAAAACATTTTATTGGGACAAATATGCAAAAATGTAAGTAATTTTCACAGCAATGTAGCTACTACGACCACCACCACCAAGGAGGAAAACGGCCAGCCCGAGACACATGCAAGCACCTGCCCAGACTGAAGTCCTACCTTTGGGGGAGCGGTAAGGGCATTGGCGCAGCCTTCATAAGCATTATACATAAGCTTCTCCAGATTTTCCAGGAACTGCAGCAGCAGAGCCAGTCGGAGCTGGTTAGTGTGGTGGCCCTCATCGCTCTCTCCGCCACTCCACTGACTCCGCTCCTGCTCGCTGTTCAGGCTGTGCGCCGCCAGGCTGCGGATCATTCCTGCAGCAGGTGAAGGCAGAGGGAATAAAACAGGTGAATAACTCTGTAATAGTTCTCCTAATCGAAAGCAGGGAAAGTACCGAGCAGCACTGCTCTGACCTTCGATAGTTTGGAAGGTGTCCTGCGCCCGTCCCAGAGGAGTGCGCAGTTTTGAGAGAACGGTGAACTGGGCTGCCTCCCATACGGCCCACTGCCACAGCACTGCCTCGGTCTTCAGCAGAGAGCGGGGCACCACGCCACACTCGCGCTTCTCCAGCCGCTGGCAGCTGTGGTACAGCCTCTCCAACCATGGCTCCTTCCTAGAAAACACAAAACTGATAGTGACCAAATTCCTTTAAGAATAAAGAGGCAGCAATATTTGCTATTCCTCCCTTTTTCCTTATGTCGCTCTTCTGAGCTCCAGTTAGGGACCGTCTGTAAAAGCAAGTTCACCCTTTTTACTTGTTGACCAACGGAGGTGAGCCAATGCTCTTAAGGTCATGCTTACAACTGCAACGACAGAAGCTTCTAAATGAAGACAGCGATGCCAGTCAAAGCAAGCAAAGTCGAATCTGCTAGACCAACAGCAGAGGAAATAAAGGCTAATCTTACAGCAGTGAAACTGCTAAGACACTTTACAAAGAAAGGCTAATGAGTTTTCGTTTCTGACAAAAAGGTGAAATGAAAGCTGTGGGATCCTCCACCCCCACCCTCCCCTCCCTTTTGCCAGCAGCCCTCCTACTCACCCCCCACGGTGCACCGTTCCATATAAGATGAAGCTGATGAGGTCAGAGAAATCCTGTGGGTGGAAGGTGTTGCTGGGTGCTTTGCTCATATGCCGGCGGATGGCGAGAGAAATCTCATGAATCTCTGAGGGACTGTGGTTACAGCTGGGAAACCAAAAAAAAGAAATAACCAATCAATCAATCAATAAATAAATAAATTCTCAATTTCATGCATTTGCACTGCTGAGAAGCCAGGTTTTAAGGTGTGATTTTATGGAAAGGGCTTTTAGCCAAAGGTAGTGTGGACTCACCTCAACGTGACATGCAATGGGACGGACCTCAGCAATCTCCCAAAGGCCTGTCTGACTCTCACAGCAGAGTGAACCAGCTGGACACGGCACACGTCTACACACCTGCACACAGAACACGGAGAAGCAAGTTTTACACACACACACACACACACACACACACACACACACACACACACACACACACACACACACAGCAACCAAGACCATGTGTGCGCCGCTGACCTTTGCAGAAGCTCTGTAGGCAGTGAAGACGACAGCACCTGCAAACTGCTGCACGTCTGTAGGCAGACAGTGGTGTCCTCATTCAAAGCTTAGGAAAGAAAAAAACAAAAACAAAACACCAACAGCATTAATCACCAGGTATTTAATCACCAAATACAAACACTACCATCATCTCCATCTACTTCACCAAACAGCTATACGAGCTGAATCCTTACACATAATGTATATTTTACATACCATTAACTAAACATCTGATTCTACCTCAAAGACCTCAAACACTTGCCTTTTATTTTACATTTTAGGACCACATGACATTTTTGAGCATCATTATGTAAGAACCGGTATTTTCTGCTCCTGGGCTCCCCCTACAGTTGGGAGTATAATTCACTTTTACTCCACTGCAGTTAATACAAATCATTTTGAGCACCCCCTCATAGATAGTAGTGGCATCTGAAGGTAAATAAGTAGTCTGAATGGCTAGATTTAAGCCTTAGGTACACCACACAACTTTTAACGCTGCAGTCGATACACACTTTCCCCAATTTTTACAGCGAATGAAAAACGTAAAAATCACACAGTAAACAACTGGGGCTTATACTGTACAGGACATCAACCTGCGGCTGCACCGAACACGTCCCAAAAACGTGAAAAGCGACTTTAGGGGAGGTAGTGGGTTGGAAGACCTAGCTAGCTTGGTCTGTACAGACTGCAGAGGGAGTTGGACGTTAAGTGGTGCTAAGTATCAGACGTGCAACATGAACCTACTGGCATCATGCCACCTAATGCCAGGCGTGGGCTAGAGGGGTATAAAGCCTCCCCAGTAGCATTGAGCTGTGGAGCAGTGGTGCTCCATCCAGTACTTTTAGATGGGATGGGTTTGGGATGAGACGGGGTGGTGATCATCATCATCATCATCCAACATCTTGACCTTATTAACGCTCTCTTCGCTGAACGCAATCAAATCCGCACAGCAATGAACAGGTTTGATATGGGAAAGGCAGAAGGAGGGCAGAAATCTAATCTAATAATAATCTGCAAAGTAGAGCCAACCAACACACTCAGCCATACTACCTATTGGGACAATATCTGTTTATTATAAAAATTAATAAATAATTATTATGAGCTCACATCCCCAGCTTTATGTGCATGACATAAATTTTTCTTACTTTCCATATATAGACTGTAGAACTGCTGCTATATTCCACTCACCATTTGCAAGCAGGCCTTTACAAAACTTGTGAAAGGAGGGCAAAGAAAAAAGCGGAGAATACGTCTCAGATTTCTTCATCATCAGAGCAACCTCCAGAGACCAGGTGAGCAACAGCCTCCTGCAGAAATACATGAACGTTACAAAGCAAGGCTCACAGGAGAGGAGCCAAACATACATTCAGCCTCACTCCAACGACTCTCTGGTTTCATTGCGGTCCGACATGTGAAAGTAACCACGCTCAATATAAATTACAGAGAGCTGCTAAAAGGGCGGGAGATCTTCCTAGACCTCGTTATGCAGACACAGACAGCGGTACCTGGTCTCTGGGTTCAGATGATCTTTACTAAGCAGCATCCCCAGCAGACTGAGGAGTGTGCTGAAATGCTTCTTGGTTGCTGTAGTAACAGTGCTGATGACGGCACCATCGAACAGTGAGGGGGACGAGGAGCTGAGGCTGCTGGAGATGAAGTGGTCGTGTCTGCAGAGAGACGGAGAGGGGATGGTGATGCAGAGGAGAGAAGAGTAAACAACAGGAGGAGAGAGAAGACTGCGATCAACAGATTAAAATGAAAATGAGGCCCCGGTGCTCGAACCCGAGCGCGTACCTGGTGCAGTGAGAGTAGAGCGTGTAAAGCACTGCATACTGGACAGCAGGGTGGTGCACAGCCAGTTCATTGTGAACCACAACCAGGTTCTGACTTAGCAGAGCAAATACAGTAGGAGATAGGGCCCACATCTGCAACACAAGCAAAGCAGAATGATTATTACATTCATTATAGTAGCACTGAATTATAATACAAAATGGAAACACGAACAGTTTACAATAATAAATAATTTATAATAAATAAATAAAAATAATCAATAAAAAAGGAGAGAGATTCAGAAGCTCAACCACAGTAGCAGATTCAGGCAGAATTGTTCATATGAGAAAATCTAACATTTAAAATTCGGGAGCACTCTGGGACTAAAACACAGGGGTAAGTGCTGCGGATTGACAGATTTATGGGCATAATTTGAATTTGCATATTTGTATAATTCCTTGAACTTCAAAGACCCGCATATTTATTAAAAATGAAGGCATGTCATCATTTGAGCTCTACTGGCTCCATTATATGGTTGGTGTGGTGCAACAGATAACCCCACTACCTGCCAGTAAACTACTATACCATGTGAGAGACTGGGATTCAATTCCTAGTCTGGGCAGTCCTTGGGCAAGACTCCCATCACTACACTGGCCCATCTCTGAAACATGAGTAACCTTGTAAGTCACTCTGGATAAGCGTGTCGGCTAAATGCTGCAGATGTCAATGTATCGCACAAAGTGCTTGGACTCCAAAGATTGCCACTTTCAACACAATTTGAAGACTGGCATTAAAATCATAGCAGCTACAGACAACCTAAATATTTGCAGGTGGTCTTGGTCACCAAATTATTTCACCCCCCACCCCACACTTATTGAAGTAAGAAATCTGAGCATCAAAAAATGAAAACTTTAATGCTTAAGACATAGCTCTCCTTTCACGTTGTTAAATGTTATTTCACCAATGATGTGCCATATGAACAGTGAAATAATATCTATGATCTCATTAATAATTAAAACGAGTGTTTGTTGCACTGTGTTTGAGAGAATTCCTTTGTGGACTCCCTTTTTTTCCCCAAAAATAAACACTTCACATTTTCAAAATTCACATTAACAGCATGAGAGTCACTCAAAACAACAAGATTGTATGTATAAATATTAGAGACACAACAAAAGACTATTTTGACAGTCAAATCTGTTGATTATTGAAACAAATCATTGATTATTTGGATTTTAAATGTCTAAATTACCAGAAAACTTTTTTTTTTACTAAAAAATAAATAAATAATAAAACAATAAAAGACAGATATAACTAAAAAAAACAAAACAAAAAAAACAAAACAAAACAAAAAAAAAAAAACTATCCAATATTTTTTCCTGTCAATTTAAAACCAAGGAATTATATACCAAAGTGTTATACATAAGGAAACCACTTCCTCTTAACCAGTTTTCCCATCATTCTTCAGATCAGCAAAAAGGAAAACAAATGATAAAACAATTTTAGCTTTCTTTTAGCTTTTTTAGTGTTTTGAGTTTCTGCTTCGTTTGTCTCAGTGGCTTATTTTCACACAGTCTGGCCGGAGCCACAATATCCTGGCAAGCTGATTGGCTCTTTTTGTTGACGGGCAGGACGCCACATTCAAATTTCAACTAGTGACCGGTCTCCTCATTTAGTACGTCCCTGGGTTGACTTACCAGAAGATTTCTCCTTTTTACACTCGGCCCGTGTTTATATGAGACTCCCACGCCTCACAGATATTACTCTACTCTGCACTCACACACCAGAGTGACGGTGCTGCAGATGCATGGCCATGGTGCATTACGGCTGCATAATGGGTTTAAACACAGGGTCTGTTCCCGTGATGGACAGCAGCTCAGTCTGTAGGTTTTTACTGCAGCTCTGGGTCCAGATTACTGCAAGAAGTAACTGCAGCAGTAAAACTGTATTACGCACTGTTCTGGTTAAACTTTGGCTTACAATCAGCGGTCCACATAGTTCCAGAACCGCTCCTAGTGAGCGTAAGAAATGAACAATGACTACTAATTCACTGTTGAATTAGCAGCCAACTAATTTAGTTAGATTTTAAATCAAGTCGATTAGCTGTTGCTCTCCTAATTAATAATATTAATTATAACAAACAGATGAAATTAACATAAAATGTTCAAAGCATTCAAAGCAACACAGACGGAATTCGGCTCATTAAGAGCAAGCTCAAACTGACCCTCCAAATACCAGTCCAAGACCAGTCCAATTTAACCACCGACTTGGACTGTAGTCTGACTGCCAAGGCATCCCTGGTAACCTGTGACCACTAAGAGGAGGACACTCACCCCAATGAGGGAGTTTTTAGTGTTTCCAATGGTGGTGAGGGTGCTGAGGTTAAAGATGAGGATGAACTCCGCTCTCTCTGGGCTGAGCTGAACCTGGCTGAAGGTTGGGTGCTGGATGTGTGGGCAGGCCGGCGGCAGCCCCAGAAGCCCAAGCAGACTGTTCAGGGCACAGCCCATCTCGCCCAGAACCAACTTGTAAGCCGCCTCCAGGATGGGGATGTTTTTCAGACTCAGGACGGCCTGGTACACGCCGTGCGCCGCTACCATGACCTGCAACCCAAAAAGCCGCGTGAAATAGAGCAGGAGCGTTAAAACAGAAGCACCTAATGATATTGCAGTTACGAGGACTTCAAGCCGGACCTCTCGCTCTCGGTGGAAACGCAGTTCCAGGAGTTGAGAGTTAGGGGCTAGCAGCTTTTCCACGAACGTAGCAGGTAGTTTGGTGTTTATCTGGTCGACAATCTGGAACCATAAAAAAAAAAAAAAAAAAAAAAAAAGAGGGGATTTAACAGGTGCACAAGTTTATACGTTTTGAGAACTATGAAAAAGGCCAGGCTTTGTTCTAACATTGTTTAGCAGGAGATCAAAAATGCAACAATTAATTAATCAGTCAAATGAATCAATCATTTTTAAAGCTGATGCTTAATAACTAATTCATGACACTATAAAAGCCTATCCTCAGACCTCTCTGGATTCTTGGCAACATAAAAAGAAGGACCCGCTTCTCAGACAGACATAACTTGATGGTGGCACCAAAGAAGGCATGATTGCTTGATCAGCTGACTAATCACATAACCGGCACACCACCAAATCTCTAAAAGAGTATGCATCAGGTTCTCAAAGCTAGGCTATTAAAGCTATTCACTTAAAATGAAAGTGACCAACATTAATGACTATTAGCAATGTTTAGAATGAGTCAACAGAGGTTGCTCAAATGGAGTCTTACCAGTGTGAGGAGGTTAAGGACGCCCATGCTATACTCTGGGCCACAGGACTGGCAGCTCTCCAGCTGGTCCAGGCCATAGGCGATGACCGCCCCCGTCAGCTGGCTGTTGGAGTCCATGCTTGTCAGCAGAACACACACGCACTCGTTCCCCGCAGTCAGCACGGCCTCAGAGAAGAACACCTGCTTGGCTGTGGTGACGCAAGCCAACACACGGTTCAGAACCTGTTGCAGAGGGGAGCACATGGTGAAAGCGGGCACATAATTTGCGCGAGAGTCTCAGCACTGCAGTACCATTACCATCACCTCTTGCACTCAGCGTTTTATGCTGTATGTTGCAGTGTAGTAGGGCTGCGATTGTACAATATTTTAAGGGTATGATAGTCTCAAAGTATTATGGTTTTATGATATAGTATACAGTGTTTTTCCTTGTTTTTTCTTTCTCTAATAAAAATTGACCTGTAAAGGAAAGAAAAATGGGCCTGATGGTTGAACACACTTCACTATAGTTAAAAATAGATAAACAGGTACTTTTAAACCCAGAATGAAATTTAGCATTTAAAATTCAGGAGAAGACAAACAAATAAGCTGCACATGAATATGCTGCACATGATTTTTTTTTTGTTGTTTTCAGTTCATTATTTTAAATTACAGATTAATTAGCAGATCATTTTCTCCATTAATTAACTAATTTCTTTTTTTTTTTTTTTTTTTACATCTATAGATATTAGGAAATTGGTTGGATTCTCTGTTAAGATTAATTTTTCCCGTCCCAATAGCAGTATTAAGCAACCGTACCCAGTATTATAACCATAAATTCTCATACACTGGTATACCAACCAACTGGTAACACGGTGGTTCACCATAACGGCGCAACCTAGGCGCATACCAATATCTATCCCTTACTAGGGACACAAGAAAACTGATGTATCAGTATAAGCAGTTCAACAGTGACTGATCAATAAATTATAAATAGTTCTGATCAGAGGAGGATGAGTCAGGTCCCCCTTATGAGTCTTGGTTCCTCCCAAGGTTTCCTCCTCCAGCTCTGAGGGAGTTTTTCCTCTACACTGTCACCTTTGGCTGCTCACTGGGGGTCTTAGCTTTTTCATGCCTTCTTATATTGTTGTTTTCTTGTCTGTTTACTAATCACTAATTGTGTAAATCTGCTTTACATTCGAATTAAATGAAATATGATGTTTTGCAATGCTGCATCATCCTCAGACAGAAGGGGCATCAGTTCTGATGTGTGATAAATGTGGGTGCATCGAGGTCTTCACTGAACATTATCAAAAGGATGTTCCTTTTAAAAGTGCTAACCACAGAATCGCACGGTCCAATCTACAATACTCACATCAGTGACGTACGCCTCGGTGATGGGCGGCCCTCGGATGGGGTTGAACCTTTCTCCGATGCTGCGCACCACAGTGCTAAAGACTCGCAGCAAGGCCGCAAGCTTTGGTAAAGACACCGTGGGCGGGGGGATATCCTCGTCCACTGCTTCACCAGACACCACATGACTCAAATCCTGGAAACAGGGGGGGCGAACGGCTTAGAAACGAATCTCAACACACATATACACAGAAACGTTCCTCTGGGTAAGAGTGGCAAAAGTATTAAAGCCAGAAAATTACATTTACTTAAAAAAATACTTTTAAAAAGGACAAACGTTACAGGGTTTATACACTTCAACCAATTTCAAACTCAAGTACTTGCCAGGACTTCTCCAAGTACCAAAAAAGCTTGTGCTTATTTTTATATTATATAAAATAACAACAGGAGCTCATTACAATATTTTCCATGACTTATCCATGAAGTACTTTTTTTGTTAGGACTTTTCAGTACTGGATTTTGGCTCGTTTATTTTCTATAACTTTCCAGGTTTTCCAGAACCCGTATGAATCCTGTATTTAGCTTCCTAAAGGTCTGAAAAGCAAGGCACAATGACAATTGTTTTACATTTATTTTTATTTTTTAATTCAATGACTGGAAAGAAATTAATAATAATAAAAAAAGGAATAAATTAAAAATAACTGGCATAACAGCTAGGTGGCACTATGGAGTTTAAAGCGTGAGTAACTCAATTATTCCTACACAGTTCTTACATGTTTTAAGGAAATGTAATTTGTCCAATACCCATTTTAATGCTGATTAATTACACTAATTTGCTGTTCCAAACCAGTCTAGCGCGCCCCCTAGTGGACGGAAATTCATTTTTACTGCCTCTGTAACTAACTTCATCCCAAATATTGATTTTTTTTCCTCTATTATGCAGCTGTGGGTGGCGACCTTCTGAAGACTGACAATCCCACTGGCCTGATTGTCTGCTTTGCACCCTGCCCACTCCTCACTCATTACTGACCCCCTAACATGCATTTTAGTTATACGAGACCTTCTGAAAATACAGATACTGCCCACATTGTACTCCAAAAAGTGTATGATTAAATCATTTAACAATAAAACATGCTGTACCTCAGCATATGCCTCCATGTCTTCCAGAAACTGGCCCAACAACGTCGTAGAAAAGGCCAAGTCTGCCACCCAAAACTGCTCCAGACTCTGTAACCACCCTGCAAAAACGCATAGAGCTCAATCAGGCCTTCAGTTCTCCTCCAGCCAGAAACAAAACACCTTCCTTTCATTCATTCTGTCATACTAAAATCCTTACCAGACACCTGTAGAGTGAGAGACTGTTTCTGGGTGTGATCTATATGCCAACCCACAAGGATATCCACCGTGTCCTGAAAATCAGATAATAAAAACGAGCATTATTAAAAGAGGAGGCTGGACCTTCACTGAGAGAGGTCACACACACAAGCTCGAGAGGGCTGACAGGCATCTTTGCTTACTCTGAAGTTGGTACTGAATATGTGTGGGTAGCAACGAGCCACCAGCAGAATGCACTTCACACTCTGACACAGCAGCTCCGGGGTGTCCAAGTTCTCCAGAATGGACTGAAGGCTGCTCATCACCAACTGCACAGAAACAGGCAGCACAGTTATGAAGCAGTGTGTGCTGAGAGGGCCTACTCCAGCTGCTGGGCATGCAATGGTCAGTATTTCCTTAATTTAATTAAACACACTTCAATGAACACTTCTTATGTACGTCCTGCTTGCTGTATTGTGCTTTCATGTTTATAAAGCATGTGTATGAAATTTGGGCCTCAATATATTTGGATAGTACACTTCAGTCCTCTATAGGTCATCAGCCTGTTAAACTACTGGGTAAAACACACCATCATCCACAGGGTAAGGGTAAGGACCAGAATTGGGTTTAAGACGACAGCGAGGGTCAGGATTACAGTCAGGCTAAGCTTTGCTCAATTAATTATCTATTAAATTAAACTAAAGGAAAACCAAAACACAAACATGCTTTCTATGAATAAAACTGCTTTGCTGTTTGAGGACTTAGAGCTAGGATTAAGGCTGTTCCCTGTCAAGCCAATTCATCAATTGTAGAAATATTAAATATGTCACATGAATATTAATTAAGGCAGTTCTGACTATTACCAAGCAAAGCAGTAGGACTTTGTTGCTTTACTGAACTGTAAAATACACCAAACTGCTTGTTTCACAGAGAGAATGTCAAAAACAGCCACTAAAGAAGGAGTAATCAGTTAAGTCAGTAAATCAAAGTCAAAGGATTTAGAGTCCAATCAACAAAATCTAAATAAAAGAAGCACAAATTTGAGGTCCACTGAAGGATCCTTCTCCATAAATTGATTAATTTATTACGACACCAAGCTAAAGAACTCCTGGGGACACAATTTCTTTAATACTGCCGTGTGTAAATACCTGCATTACAGGTGAAAAGGCCTTTTTCTCTCCTGCGGTCTCCAGAGCCTTGTACACAGCCACCAGATAAAGCAGCTTCACCTCATCCTTGGTGCAAGCACCGAACTTAACAAACATCCACTTGAAGATCCTCTCGGCCTCATAACTGAGGGCGGCACACAGCAGGCCCAGGCAGCAGGCAGCTTCCTGTCTCAGCTCCTGAAGGAGCTTACTGCTGCAAGAAACACAAACAAACCCTAAGCTGGGTGTACACATCAAAACAAGCAGCTACATCCACCTGATGGATCATTTTCAGAAGCTCACCAACCAGCTGGGAGACAGATGGTCATCAAAAACAATGGGAAGCTAAAAATAGCCATCGAGAGACGGGACAACGATTTGTACGGCTAAAAATAAACAGCGTCATGCTCCTACCTTTCATTCAAAATGTCATTCAGGGTACTCAAAATGTTATCCAACTGTTTCACCAGGACCTGAGACAAAAAAAATAAACAAACAGGTATTTAATATTAGGTCAGTTTAGTAGAACACCACCAGCATTTTCAGAGAAGGGGTTGGGTTAACTTAACAGGGTCCCAGAACTTACCACCTTGTTTTCAGAGTGCACAATCAGTTCCCTCATTTGTTTCATGGTGGCCAACCTGCGGTCCCGGTCATCCTCCCGCGAGACCCTCCGCAGAAGATTCGCAAGCCGAGACTCATCAGAATGAGTCTGCGGTCGGTCTGTGACAGAACGCAGCAAATAGGCAAACACTTACTACTGGTATGGAGTGCCAACCCTAGTCAAATGCATGTCCTTTTGCAATCACAAAAGGGGTACATGAGAATAAGAGGGGTTCTCTATGCTTTGTGAGAATCTGTCCCATTGACTTCTCAACCATAAACCCACTAAAAAAAAAAAAAAAAAAAAAAAAAAAAAAAAAAAAAAAAAAAAAAAAAAAAAAAAATCAACCAATCAATCAATAATATTTTTTAATGCTGTGTTGCAATAAACGAATACAGTGATGCACTGCGCCAACAGTTGTAATGCTACAGAACTGTCCCGAAGCTCGCAGCATTTGACTAACGCCAGTCACACGGCAAATTGCTTCACATGCAACACTTCTCATTTTAATCCATCAAACGATCTGCTAACAAGAACGGCTCAGAAATTAGTTTTTCTGTCCTAAACAACTACTTTTCGGCCTGTATTTTTTAATTCTCACTGCTAAATCAGAACCCCCCCCCCCTTGCTGTGAAGCCAATCACACACCCCAGATGTGGTAATGCTAACACTAATCGATGCTGTATAGAACAACATGGGAGCAACAGTCTTCTATATTAGTCTCATATTTTCTAGTGGAGTATGTGCCAACACACACCTTGGCAGAAATGGTAGAATTCGCAGCAGTCTTACAACCTTCACAGATCAGCCATAACATTAGCACCATTCAGCGAATACAGAGTAGGTCCCCCTTGTGCCACCACAACAAATCTGACTATTCAAGGCATGGATTCCACAAAACGTCTGATGGCAGCGTCCTGTGGCAGCTAACGCAGGTTCTGTAAGTTGTAAGGTGGGTGGGACCTCCATGAGCATCAATGAGGCTTGGGTGCCCATGACCCTGTCGCTGGTTCACTGGTTACCCTTTCTTGGACTACTTTTGGAAGGTACTGACCACTGGTACACCCTACAAGACCTGCCTACTGTTTTGACGATGTTCTTTATGCTACGGCTGATCAGGGAAGGAAAAACGTATTGTTGTGAAACAGAAATAAGATCCTGGCCACATTTATTCTACATAACTTTTAAACCCACGCACGTAAGCTCCATGGTAAAGTTCTGGCACAGCACAGGCATGCACACAGTGCTGAAGAGTTCAGACACTGCAGTACGGGTCATTTGGTACCTGAATGCTCAAAATTAGCTACTCAAATAGGAAAGTACACCTAATTCAGGGACCTCAGCTTCAACGGTGTACAGTGCCGTGCCGCACCGCACCACCCACTGAAAAAACACCATAAAGCAATAAGCCTTGCTTCCTTCAGATCACACCCAGCACTCTTTACAGTGCTGAAGTCATGGTTATGTGCAGCCTTGAAAGGATTACTGCCTTTATAAAACATTAACAGAACATGTGGACGTGTGTATAGTGCACAGTTTACAATGGCTTCCAAAAAAAATGATTAATTAATCATTATTAAAAGAGGTGGTCTAAAAAGCCATCCTCCTTCTCCCAAAACACAACCTGCTGCAGAACTCCCCCATCAGCCAATATTTGGAAGGTGAAGACCCTTTATACATGGCTGTCGCCTTACAGGCCATTAAGCCTTCAGTCCCAATTGAAGCTCAACTCCATGCAAGCAAATAAGAATGACCCAACCAGTCTGGCTACTCTGAAATCCCCTTCATGTTAACACTTCTGTTTATTTAACAGGAAAGAGTCAGTATCAGCTTTCGAAAAAGCTACTGGTGTGCCAGAACTGATGCTGAACGTCTTTGCGAACGGGCTGCATCTTCATCCAGGGAATGAAAATGAACGGGAACCTTGAAGAAGTGCACATGCATCACACCTACCCTGTGATTTCCTCATGTCCTTTGTAGCTAAAGCACGGTTTCCATGCTGAAAACTGGTTAAATCAGTGGTCACATCATTGATTCTCAACTCTTGCCCCAACGACTTCCAACCAAAAGTATTTTCACCGAGGCCTCCATCAGCGTCATATACACCTGCGAATAAAACAGACAGGGTTGAAAGCAGCACAAGGCGTACACTTGAATGACTTGCAAAATAACAAGGTGCTTTCCAAATACACAGTAAAACTGCCCAGGGTGTTTTCAGTTTCATTTCCTACATATCTCACTAGAGCATATCTCACTGCAGTACAGGTCCACACCTACTGCATGCCTCAACACCAAGCGGCACGAATTACAGACGACCCTGGCTCATCATTTCTCTACGTAAAACAGTGGTTCCCAACCTAGGTCCTGGAGGACGTCTTGCGCTTACATACGTTTTAGTGGTTTCCTGCTCAAACACACCACCTTCAACTCAGGAAGGGTTTGTTAATCAGCAGACTAGCTGGATCAGACGTGTTGGTAGCAGGGTGAACACTGCAGTAGGCTGGGGACCAGGGCTGGGACTGGGAGAGTGGCACTTCCCATCCAGTTAGACTACAATTCTAGTCTATACTTGTTGCCCAAACAATCAGAACCAAGCAATCAAGAACCGAGTACCTGGTACAGATCCTCTGGGAGTTGGGATGGACGGCGAGCTAAGTAAATAAATACATGAATAAATAAATAAATAAATGAAGCCGCATTTGGCAGCATGTGCGATTTTGAGCTTTAATCATTTCTAAGTAAAATGAACATGTGATGTACAACTTCTCCAAGTCGCTCTGGATAAGATTGTCTGACGAATGCTGTAAATGTAAATGTACAACTGCACAGATACATAGACGTATGTCAAGACGTCTACAAAGCAGGGCAGGGCATCCAACTACTACCTTAAAATAAATGAATAAATAAATAAAATGGCAATATATGAATCGCTCGGAAGTGCCACCAAATTCAAGGATCACAGCTTGAGCAGGATCCATACCCACCACTAGAAACAGCCCCATAAAGCAATAAGCCTTGCTTCCCTCTTAATGATGTTAACACTCATGTTAAACTAGAAGGAAAGATTCAGCTTTCAGCTGAACAACATCCACTTAAACAGACGAGCCAATCAATTCAGAACAATTCATGTCTGGGGTCGCTCAAATATACACTGAAAAATAGAGGAGCTACAAAGAGTTCTTTGAGGTCTTCTTTGAGAACCGTTTCTGCTAAAGTGACGGGTATAAATAACCTTTAAACTGATAAAACCTTTATCAACATCAGACGTTTTCAAGCCTTTTAAAATTCAGCTCTTCTACAAAAACGGCTACAGTTCTTCATGGCAGCAAAAATGGTTCTTCTACGGCATCCCTCAAAGAATCCTTTGTAGCTCCTTTATTCTTTAGACTACATTTTTACATTCACCTCCAGCATGAGGATTTATAACCTTTTTAATAAAAATAAAAATCATAATCTTGCAGTTTTTAACCAAAATGTTACTAAACATGTGATGCAGAAGTGCACTGTGACATGTAAGCCACAATGACAAAGGAGCTAAGCCATCAACCATTTGTGCATTCTTTAAGTCAGGGGTCGAGAACTGGGAGCCAGGGAGTTCCCTGCTGTACCACACCCACTGAACCTGGCAATCTGGCAGGTGTGCCTGAACAGGAAAAGCACCAAAAAGCACCAAAGCCCTCCAGGACTGCAGTTCTCCACCCTTGCTGCAGGTCAACTGGTTGCACGTCAAATACAGATGAAGATGAATGACTGGTTATGCTTCAGGCAGGTTCGACCCTGTATGTAGATGATAAATAAACAAAAACAAACAAATAAATAAACAAACAAATGGTCAACCCAAGTCAACCCATGAACACACCTCCTTCTTCCAGTGCAACAGCGACAGCGAAGGCGTCATTGTGCAGAGGTGGGGTGCCAGGCTGGTCAGACTGAGGAGTGTCGTAAAGAGCTGCTGAACCGTGGTCTCTCGAGACACTGCACTTCACACCGTCCTGGCTGGCTGACACACTGTCGCCTCTGCAACACATCCAGCACACCATTCAGTCAAGCAAGGAGCACCCCCAAAACACACACATACCCCAACACTGCTCTTTTTTTCTGCATCAACAAACCCCCATGAGAGAGCTCTCTCCACTTATTGGTCAGGAAAGTGAATACAGGGCGAAGGCCCAGTGATCAGAGTACGATTGCTTTATTTACACCTGTCCCGGCTAATCACAGCAAGGGAGAGTCCGATTTAAGCAGACTAAAAATTGCAGGCCCTTAAAAAAGGTTCTTCATGGAAGAACCTTTACTAAAGGCAATGGTCCTATACAGAACCGTAACAGCTCTCTGGTCCATTTGGATGCTTAAGTGGTTCTTCGTCTGGTAAAATAGTTCTTCAAATGAAAACGTCTCTGTATTTTGAACCATTTTTCAGTACAATGTAGAACAAACTTAGTTTGGAGTGTATTATTCTTTTAAGCTCGAAATAACAGTTCTGCATTCAGTAAATTAAAAACATTAAGGGGTTAAGAATTAATTTTTCATTACATGCTTAACAAAAAAAAAAAGGACAGGATAGGATTTCAATAACCTTAAAATTTGTGTTCACTGAATCCTGAATAGTATGTAACCTCTCTTACATCAGGTGAAGATCTCCAATCTTCAATTTAGGGCTGAAAATGAGACACCTGCTCATTAACGATGCATTTACAAATTAGAGTCTGCCAGGAGTCCCAAAGAGCCTAGGAAGTAGCCTGGGTTGGATGTCCCTGTGAACATTTTCTCTTGATTACAATGAATTAATAATTATATAATTATATAAGCTCCTTCAGTTGCTCAGTTGGCTCGGTGTTTTGAGTTGCCCACCATATCGCGAAGAATGGACGGTGCGGAGTCCTAACAGAATATATACATTAAAGAATCACTACAGACAAGAAGACTACAACATGAGGTAGAGACGTTTCATATCCATGTGTGAAATGATACCAAAACGCTAATACCTAAATACCCTGCCTTCAGGTGCATGGGGAGGCCATTAAAATATTAATAAGTAAAAAGAAAAAATTGGTAGACATTTTAAAGGTGGCAAAAGTCCCTAAAATTAGATTAAGAAGGTGATATATATATATATATATATATATATATATATATATATATATATATATATATATATATATATATATATATATATATATATATATATATACATACACATACACACACACACACACACACATACCATAGTGTGATGCAAGTGAACGGGCTACAGCGGGTATGCCTCTGTAGGTTCAGTATTTTTTTTTTTTGTGAAACGGCAAAGCACCTGCACTGCACATGTTCATGTGTTCTGCACCTGAGGCACATCAGTTAACGAGTCCTATGTGAGCTGAATCAGGTGCGTAAGAGCTGGAAGGAGAAGCTGAAGCCATGCAGGTGGACCGAACTGATTAAAAAAACTTGTACAAGGCAGAGGAGCTGCTTTGTCACTTGCCACATCACGATTGCACAACTTCACTGAAGGTACA
Organism: Salminus brasiliensis; assembly: GCF_030463535.1. Lineage (NCBI taxonomy): Eukaryota > Metazoa > Chordata > Actinopteri > Characiformes > Bryconidae > Salminus > Salminus brasiliensis. Next base: position 36,311,681 of record NC_132889.1, on the reverse strand, counting down.
GTTAACTTGCCTGCCACAGAGTTCACACGTCAACCATCTCAATCATCATCATAGCTGTTCACTGAACCACAGCCTCCCTCAACCATATCCCACATGACTCTCCACCCAGTCGAAAAACTGCATTTACACAATACAGTATTGTACAGTACTGTGCAACAGCCTTCGCTCATCTGAGGACTGTACATGTACATTAGGGATGCGCAGATCTGATACTAGGATCAAAAATCGGTCCAGATACTAGCTGGGTCGGGTACCGGGTAATCAGTCCGATCCAAAGGACCGATACATTTACTGAATCAGATTCTAGCACCGCCGTTATTCTAGACTTCATAACCCAGGATCAGAGTAAACTACAGACATCGTGAACAGCAGGACGTCCCCCATCTAACCAGCATGGAGCCCTCGACCCGTCCTCCACGATCAGCAAGTAATCCAGCTCGTCTTAGGAGCTGTAGTAAGGAGAACCGAGAAGGGAGGGGCTGCTCGCTCCTCTTTAGTCTCTCAGACTTCCGAATAAAAGTCCTGAGCCCAGACAACACTGTGCAGAGTTCATTTGTTATAGTTTGTTTTACAAAGTTAGAGAAGTAATGATTACGTAAATCCTGATACCCTAAGCATCTCCCAGATGGTCAGGTGGTTAATATTAGTTTATTAATTCAACAATGGCTTCAGATCGGTATCGGGAAGCGTCCGATACGCAAAGTTCATGTATTGGTATTTGTATCGGAATTGAAAAAGATGGATCGGTGCATCCCTAACATACAGAGTTAATTCTCATAACTAAAAAGCCGAGTGTCCTGGAGAAAAGCCAGTATTCAGTTCCCATCTACTGGTGAAACTAAAACCCATACAGCGTCTGGAGTCCGCCGAGAAGATCAGCACCCAAACCTGGGTCCTTCCAACCACATTTTTCTAACAGCTCAAGAACTTTGGACTTCACCAACGTCACCTTCAGATCACTGACTATTTGGGTTTATTCTAATGTTTTTATATATATATGAGAGGGAGAGAGTTTTACAGATACACTCCCTGACCACTGACCGTTTATTTGGGTTTATTCTAAAGTTATATTGAGTTTTATAAGCAGACACTCTCACTGACCACTGACTTTGTTTATCCTAATGTTACGTCAATCTAATATTTCCTCCTACAGCAACGAACAGGTGTGATCCAGCCTAGTAGAGGCAGTGTGTAGTTTGGACAAAGCCTAGCAGTCTGTCCTTGGTTTGAAGAGGTCCATCCAGAAGACCACATAGTCCTTGAACTGGATAAATATGGCTACACTCATGGCAAGAAAAAAAAAAGTTTATTATAAAAGCTGAAACTTTTCTGATGCTACATAGGACTGTTTTTAAAGGATCTCTATAGAACCACCCACAACACAGTCCCACCAATCTGAAGAACCCTTTAACCAGCTAAAGCACCATGTAAGCCCCCATAGCAGATCTATGCAGAACTACTGCATTTAGTAAAGAACCCCTGAGGAACCGCTGGCTGCGTCTAACAGTTCATAGACACCCATCCTCCAGTGCTTCTTCTGGAATCAAGGGGATTAACAAGCAGTTAGTTCCCTATTGCTGCAGAAACAGCCTCTACTCTCCTGGGAAGAGGTTACCCTACATATTAGAACTTTGCTGTGAGATGGATCTGATTGCATTCAGCCCCAAAAGCATCATCACCATCATCATCATCATCAAGATCATGTAATGAGGTTGGATGATTAGATCTGGAGCTCTGACTCATCCCAAAGGTATTGGATGGAGCTCCATCCCTACAGAGAAAGTAGGGCCACTGCTCCACAGCCCAATGCTAGGGGGCTTCACACCTCCCTGTGTGACACTGGGCTTTGGGTATAGGCGACCCCTCCTACTGCCAGTGCTTTTCATATATTACACTGAAGGCCTCAGCAATGGGCGCACCTTGAAGAACCTGAACTCACTCTTGGGACTTTTTTGGACATACAGGGTGTACGCTGATCAGACTACTTAGGAGAACTCCGGTCCCTTCAGAAAAAAAGCCGAAGTTCGCTTCACTGGAGGGCCTGGGTGTGGTTCCTATACGCATCCATTAACTACGAGAGAACCATGCCCTAAAGATCCCACGATAACAGAGAAATGACACAAACATCCAGCATCAGAGCATCACTCTCCCCACACTTCACCTCCACTCTGAACTTACTGAAGTTACCCAGCCTTACCTCAGCAGAGCCACGACTCACCTCCTCACCTTCGTCTTACCAGGTTAAACGTCCTCATAACTTACTACAACATTCAGATACTTCAAATATTCTCCTGACAGGTGAACACGTGTCTACAGCGCCTCTGAAGCATCACGGTAGTAAATTACAGCACTGAGGAACCGGTCCCTTGACCGAGGAACACTTCTTAAACCGAAGCAGAGATTCATTAAAACCGAGGGAGTGATTCCTTAACTTAAATGATTTATTACATCAAAGGAATGATTTATTACATCAAAGGAACGATTTATGAAACTGAGGGAAAGATAAATATATCATATATGTATTAAACCGGGGGAATTATTACTTACATCACGAAAATTAAATAACCCGAGGGAACAATTTATTACATCAAAGAAACGATTTATGAAAGAGGGAAAGCTATATTAAGCATACGGAATTGTTAATTACATCAAAAAAAAGTCATTAACCTGAGGGAACGATTTATTACATCAAAGGAACGATTAATGAAACCGAGAACGATTTTACATTAAAGGATTGCAATATTATGAAACCCAGGGAACGATTTATTACATCAAAGGAACAATTTATGAAACCAATGGTAAGATATATTAAACCGGGAATTATTGATTACAGCAAGAAAATTCATTAACCTGAGAGAACGATTTATTACATCAAAGGACCGATTAATGAAACCGAGGGAACGAGTTATTACATCAAAGGACAGATTAATGAAACTGAGGGAATGCTTTTTTTTTTTACATCAAAAGAACCATTAAAGAACTCAGGGGACTTGTTAACTACATAAAGAAAATTCATTAACCTGAGAGAATGATTTATTACATCAAAGGAACGATTAATGAAACCAATGGTAAGATATATTAAACCGGGAATTATTGATTACAGCAAGAAAATTCATTAACCTGAGAGAACGATTTATTACATCAAAGGACAGATTAATGAAACTGAGGGAATGCTTTTTGTTCTTTTTTACATCAAAAGAACCATTAAAGAACTCAGGGGACTTGTTAACTACATAAAGAAAATTCATTAACCTGAGAGAATGATTTATTACATCAAAGGACCGATTAACGAAACCGAGGGAACGAGTTATTACATCAAAGGACCGATTAACGAAACCGAGGGAACGAGTTATTACATCAAAGGACCGATTAACGAAACCGAGGGAACGATTTATTACATCAAAGGACCGATTAACGAAACCGAGGGAACGAGTTATTACATCAAAGGACCGATTAACGAAACCGAGGGAACGGTTTATTACATCAAAGGACAGATTAACGAAACCGAGGGAACGGTTTATTACATCAAAGGAACGATTAACGAAACCGAGGGAACGAGTTATTACATCAAAGGAACGATTAACGAAACCGAGGGAACGAGTTATTACATCAAAGGAACGATTAACGAAACCGAGGGAACCAGTTATTACATCAAAGGACAGATTAACGAAACCGAGGGAACGGTTTATTACATCAAAGGAACGATTAACGAAACCGAGGGAACGAGTTATTACAACAAAGGACCGATTAACGAAACCGAGGGAACGAGTTATTACATCAAAGGACCGATTAACGAAACCGAGGGAACGAGTTATTACATCAAAGGACCGATTAACGAAACCGAGGGAACGAGTTATTACAACAAAGGAACGATTAACGAAACCGAGGGAACGAGTTATTACAACAAAGGAACGATTAACGAAACCGAGGGAACAGGTTATTACAACAAAGGAACGATTAACGAAACCGAGGGAACGAGTTATTACATCAAAGGACAGATTAACGAAACCGAGGGAACGATTTATTACATCAAAGGACAGATTAACGAAACCGAGGGAACAAGTTATTACATCAAAGGACAGATTAACGAAACCGAGGGAACGAGTTATTACATCAAAGGACAGATTAACGAAACCGAGGGAACGAGTTATTACATCAAAGGACAGATTAATGCAACCAAGGGAATGTTGTTGGGGTTTTTTTGTGTTTTTTTTACATCAAAAGAACCATTAAAGAAATCAAGGGAATCATTAACTACATAAAGAAAATCCATTAATCCAGAGGAAACAACTTATTACATGAAAGTAAAGATGTATTACATCAAAGTGAACATTTATAAAAACCGGGAACTACTTTACATTAATTACATTAAAAACCTCATTAATCCAAGGGATCGATTAATTTCAGCATTAATGAAACTGAAGGGTCGATTTATTACAATTTATTACAGAGGGAACAAGTGGCGCTTCTAAATAGTAAACATTTCCACCTCTAACAATAATTTAGCACATAATAGTCAGAAAGTTGATCATAATAATCAGAAAAATAAGAATAAAAACACTGAAGGACTGAAGGTTTATTAGGAGTCTGAGTTAAAACCAGCTGAAATCTCAGAGAACTGAAGTTACAGGAGTTTCAGTGGAGCACCAGGGCCTGTGCTTAAACTCTATAAACATTAAAAATACCTTACCATCAGCTCTAAACCCTTAAAAATAATAAACCAGGATAATTAAACACATTTAAATGAGCAGGAGCTGAAGCTCGCCTGTCTTGTCAGTGCGCGGCCTCAGCAACACTCAATCACAGGCGCTGCAGCTAGCATTAGCATTAGCATTAGCCATGTCTGGTGCTAGTGCTAATACTAGCTATAGCTAGCTGCCTTTAAAACCTCCCCAATGTCTCACAAATGAGCTCAAATAACAGCTGGGTCTGAAACCAGCTGCAGTCCCTCCGGCTTACTTTTATAATCAACACCACGCAGCGAAAACAGCGTTAGATGCTCGTTAGCTCGAAGCTAGCTAGCTAAGCTAACCCGCGGAAAAAACGAAGCTGGCGCTTCCCACACGACGGACTTTCTGGTTAGTTCACTCAGAACCAAACACCAATATTGGCGCTATTTGAAGCTAAACGAGTCCTATGGGTGTATTACATACTGCAAACGCCCCAAATCCCCCCAGCCCGACCACACGTGGAGGGAAACGCTACGAGTCTAAATAAAGCGGCGGAGCTGCGGCCTGCTGAATCCCCGGCCTCGCGTAGAAGCACACACCCGCGTAACGGTGACCCACCTGGGCTGCCAATCATTCCAGTTCCGTTGCAGTTTATGGGCGCTGCTAAGCCGAGACCCGAGGGCTTTGCGGCTCATTACCTTCGCCGGAACAGCATGACCCGCTTCGCCACGGGAAAGGTCCACGGACAGACTGAATTCAGAGTGTCTGCCCGACCCTCATGCATGAACGGAAAGCGAGGAAAATCAGCCGAGCTGTTTGAAAATCCGAGAAAAGCGACGCTCCGTTTCTGGCTTGGGCGACTTTAACGCGCAGAAACAGCGGCGCCTGTCGGCGGGCGCGCCTAACTGCAGCAGCGAGGTCGACTCGCGAATTAATCGGTTCAGTCGAACCAATTCACGGAATCGATTCAGTCAAACCGATTCATCGATTTCATTCCAAGAGATTTGCAACATCAAGGACGGACCTTTAGTAGACATTATCAACTAACAGCAGCATAGTTCAGCATTTTATTGGCCTAATAATTATTATTCCTATTTTTAATGTTAAAGCTCGGCTCCTTTTTATGGATCTTGCGTCCACACAGTTCAGTTAAGAGGGGCTGCTAATTAATATTCACTACAATACACAACCATGGCTCGCGGAAAACACACTACGGACAATAACGAAAATATTTCTTTTTAACTCACACATACACTCACATACAGATAAATATGTACATATGTATGCATATATATATATATATATATATATATATATATATATATATATATATATACACACACACACAGGCACGCACTATTTCATCTGTGTATATATATTTGTATTTTTATTTTTTTTGCTTATATTTCTATATTTCTATATTTTCATTTTTTATATATATATTTTTAACTTAAATGTAACTTATTCTATTTTTATTTTTTTATTTTATTTTTCTTTTGCACTTTTGCACTTTACTTCATTAAGTTAAGGTTTAGTTAAGTTTAAATGTAGATCTTTATTGTATAGCTTTGATGTGGGCAGACTGTCATAAAAGCATTTCACTGCAAGTTATACTGTGTATGACTATGTATGTGACAAATAAAATTTAAATGATTTGATTTGATTTGATTTAATACTCAAGTAAATCACTTTGTTTTTAGTAACAGTTTATATAATGAGACATGATGGACCGATTTATTTTTATCATTTGTTTTTTAATCACAATTTTATATAGCGTTTAACATTTTACAACACAGTCTGATTAATTACATTATGTCCCACTGGAAACTCCGAACTCTTCTGTTACCGTCTGAGAACACTCATTACTGCTGTGGGCTGGGAATAATGTCAGTTAATGGTGCCCAGAGGATGTCCTGAGGGCACTTTGCCAGAGCACAGCGGTAAAAACAAAGCACTGGAACTGGATCAGGCTTGAAATAGTCTGGATCATGCCTGGATCGGTCCAGGTCCCACTGGATTGGATCGGGACATCGTATACTTTTACTTTACTTCTTTACTTCTGACTTTTAATCCAATTGTTGGTGATTTTTTTGTGTGTATACTGTAACCCAGTTTAATTTAAACACTGGATCTGCATCATCATGTATAGAATCTGCTATGTAAACAAAAATCTATAATAATAATAATAATTTTTACTTTATTTATTTATTTTAAGTTATAATTATGTGCCATTCATATCCGAGTTAAAGTTACAGTAATTATATTTCACAGTTTTAAGAGTAAAGTAAGTAAGATCAGCTCCCTAAAAAAGCAGCAGCTTCTTAAAATGTGGGTTAACAAGTGGACTTCCTTGGGTTCCCGCTTAGTTCTGGCCTACATTTAGGGGGTCAGGCTGGATCAGAGCAGTTTGTGGACTTTAGTGGACAGTTTGGAAATAATCGGTACCCATACACCAAATCAAACTTCATCAAAGTGCTTATAGACAAGTCTGTTCACTCGGAGGCCATCCTTGAAACGCCGCCGGGCAGCTATTTCCAGTCACACGAGACCAGAGAGTCCAAACCAGAATGACTACACCAAGCCTTCGAGCTTCTGTAGATGAAGTGACCAGTGAGTTCTCAAAGGAGATGGCCAGATCGCTTTTAGATCCAGCAGTTTCCGGGATGTACAGCAGCTCCGTCTTGCTGGGGTTAAGTTTGAGGTGGTGAGCCGCCATCCAAGAAGAGACGTTAGTGAGGCATGCTGAGATGTGGGTGGAGACCTGTGCGTCAGACAGTGGGAAAGAAAGTATGAGTGTCATCAGCGTAACAGTGGTAAGAGAATCCATGAGAGGAGATCACTTTACCAAGAGAGTAAGTGTAGAGTGAGAACAGAAGAGGACCAAGAACCGAGCCTTGTGGAACGCCAGTGGAGAGACTACAAGGAGCGGACATGTCGCCCTGCCATGTTACCTGGTATGGTTTGAAACCATTCTAGCTCTGGCTACTGCGCTAGCACGGATCTCCACGTCGTCACGTATCCAGCAGTCTGATTGGCTCTTTTTGTTGAAAGGCGGGGCTTTACCCATAAACAGACGCCATGCTGAGCGTTACGAGAACTCCCGTTCATATTTCCACCAGTGGCCTCTCTCCTCATTTCCAACGTCTCTGACTTCACATAACTGATTTCACCTGTGGGAAACAGCGACACTTGCTGGTCAAGCCGGGGACTGCGCCACATTTTGGCAGATTAGTTTTTAGCTTTTTCCCAGGACTCCGATAACACACCCATCCGTCTCCTGCCTGGATGATGAAAGACATTTGGTTTCTTCACTGAAGATGAGGTGCATTCTTTCGTACAGTAAATCCTCCTGAAAATAAACCAGTGGGTGATTCAGTGAGGGGGGAGTCGGGTGGGCCGTGTAGGCTGTGTGTATGTACTGAGCATGTAGCAGCATGTTGGGTTCATGCAGAAGTGTGAATTATTTGCAGTGTGATTTCATTACCTTCCTATTTCACAGAGAAAGATGTGTGCTCACTGCTTTAGTCTGCTTCCCTGAATGAGTGGTTGCCTGGAGACAGCGAGGTGTGTGTGTGTGTGTGTGTGTGTGTGTATGAGGAGAACAGCATTAGAAAGGATACAAGCCACATATTACAGTACCAAGAGTTCACTGAACACCAGTTAATAATAATAATAATAATAATAATAATAATAATAATAATAATGATAATAATTAATGCAGCATCATGTAAGATTTGGTATTTTTGCTCATGGGCTCCCCTACAGGTGAGGAGTGTGTACTATGTACAGCAAAATATGTGTGGTAGTGAACACATACACACACACACTAGTGAACTAGGGGCAGTGAGCACACACACATCCAGAGTGGTGGGCAGCCAACTCCAGGAGGGCCTTGCTCAAAGTGGCAGATTGCCAAGCCCGGATATCGAACCCACAACCCTGTCAGCAACAGCCCAGAGTGCTAACCACTGAGTCACCACTGCCTTAATCTAATATAACTCATGCTTTGAGCGCCCCCTCATGGTGTACAGTTGTACACATGCATTTCTGGACAAGCTGAGAGCTCCAGAAGCTTGATCTGAAGGTAAAGCAGCATGTGGGCTGAGGAGGTAGAGTAATACTACAGGATTTTACACTAATATGACTCTATGGGTTCTGCAGCGTTACACAGCAGCAGTTCTGGAGAGAGGTTCTCCTCCTGCAGCTCCACCACCAAAGCTCCACAGTGCAGTAGCAGCAGCAGCGTTCCGGCCCGGAGTGGGAATTATGGAGATGCCGTTCTCCCTGTTCAGTTCAGCCAGTGGAGCATCAGCATGATCCTGAAGCTCCATCTCTGTATAGCTGATGGAGCTGATTGGCAAATTTTATCAATGTTCGTGAGCCAGCTCTGGGCAGATGTGTCTCTCCCATCCTCCAGAGTCTTCATTAGGTACCTGTTTTCAGCGTAACCTGCTTCTCATTACATGGAAAGCTCTGCATGGTCTGGGCCCTAATCACCAGGCTGAGCTCCACCCCCACATTCCCTGAAAAGGGCCTGAGACCGACCGAATCAAAGCTCCTCCAGGTTTTGCAGGTTCAGACTGACTTCAACATCACTGTGTTCATCATTAGAACATCTCCAAAGTTCTCCTCTCTCATGGAGTCTAGTATTATTTAGAGTTCTCCTCAGATCAAAACCTGGTTTGGTGGTAAATCAGGGCTTAATGATGGCAAATCAGGTGAGCTGCTGCTGCTGCTGCTGATGGAGTTGAACAGATCCTCCACGCTGTGCTGGCTGGACTGGACTGGGGGCGTCCAGGAGAAACCCTCTCTCAGTCCACCTGTGGCAAATTCAGCTGATTGGACCTGATCTGGAAGACACACACCTGTCTATATAAGGTCTCACAGCTGACCATGCATATCAGAGCAAAAACCAGGCCATGAGGAGGACATAACTGCCGGTGGAGCTCAGGGACAGGACTGTGTGGAGGCACAGATTTGCCACACTGAAAGATCCTAAGAGCACAGTGGCCTCCATAACTGGATAACGGATTGGAATGGAGCAGGACTCCTGCTAGGCCTGGCCGACCCCATCAAACTAAGTAATCAAGGTAGAAGAGCCTTGGTAAGAGAGGTGACCAAGAACCCAATCCTAAGCATCATATCTGGAGGAAGAAACCAGGCACTGCTCATCCTCTGCCTAATACCACCCTTACTGTGAAGCATGGTGGTGGTAGCATTATGCTGTGGGGGTGTTTTCAGCGGCTGGGACAAGGAGACTGGTCTGCCTTTTGATGAAGGGAAATCCAGAGCGCTCTGGACCTCAGACTGGGCTGAAGGGTCATGGGCCCTTCCAACATGACAATGGACCATAAGCACACAGCCAAGACAACACAGAAGGGGCTTTGGAGGGGCAACCCAACTTTAACCCAACTGAACATCTCTGGAGAGACCTGAAAGTGTCTGTCCACTGACGGCCCCTATCCAACCTGACAGAGGATCTGCCGAAAATTCTCAAATTCAGGTGTGCAAACCTTTTGGAATCATACCCAGTAAGACTGGAGACTGTAATCGCCTTCAAAGCACTGAGTGGAGTGTCTGAATACTTATGTCAATGCAAAATGGAAAGGAAAATGAACAATAATTGACCATTTAACTTGTAAAATATCAAATAATTAATTAAATATTTCCCTCAGAATTGAAAACAATATCAAATACATGTATCTTTACACTCCTGGTGACTTATTGTGCTGTGACTGCCCCTCCTTATTCTCCAAGGTCGCCACTCCCACAGTCTAATAACTACACAGCTCCACACGATGGCAGCACAGGAGCTAAAATAGACGGCGGAGACGAGCCGGTCGAGCCGTGAGATATGAGTGTGATCTCAGAGCAGATGAATTTCCTCTGCTTTGACTCCATGATGTGAGCTCGGATTCTGATTTTCTCTCTTTCTCTCTCTCTCTCTCTCTCTCTCTCTCTCTCTCTCTCTCTCTCTCTCTCTCTCTCTGTCCTTCCCGTGTTTTGGTGACAGAGGAGCTGTATACCGGTGAGAGCTGCTGAGCTGCAGAGATCATCCATGTCTTGTCTTGGTTTCCAATCTAACTTCCACATCAAGTTGCTTAGCAACAGCACCCAATGTAATAAACAGTGTTGTCAGAGAAGGACAGCCGTGAAGATGACAGCCGAGACAGACGCATCCTTTACTAAAGGATTGCTCCGAGCTGTCCTGAAAGAGGCCTGAAGGCGTCGGCCTTCTGGACAAAGGTCATTTGCGAGGCTCACCAAGAAAACTGCTACAGAATTATAAATGAATTTCAGAAAGATGATTAATATTCGGACACAAGCGACAAAATGCAAGCCGTGTTTGCAGCTTCTACTGTTTATGCAGAGCCGGCCCAAGGCATACTGGAATTAGGCAGCCGATTAGAGCCCCAACGCCACCAGGGGGCACCCAAGAGCACCAAGATATCATGATAAAAAATACATATTTAAAAAATAACATTCAATTATGAAATTAATTGGTATTACATTTTATATTCATTGGGCCCTAAGCAGATTTTCGTTTGGGGCCCTCCATACCACCGCCTCAGCACTGGATGCTGCATTATTTCATAGGGAGAGATGAGATATTCTGCAATAGGCTGAAGAACTCGGGCCTTCATCCACCACCCAAGCGACAGATATCTGCATTTACCCAACAGTGGCAGCAGCCAATAGCAGGAATTGATTAATGTAGTATTTGTGTGCCAACTATGAAAAAATAAATTAATATAAAAATCACTTTTAGCTGTAGTGTAATATCATTTCATTATATTATTTAATGTTATTATTTAATACGTATTTTTTATCTTGATATTTTGGTGCTCTTGGGTGCCCCCTGGTGGCGTTGGAGCCCTAAGTGGCTGCATAATTCGAGCATGCCTTGGGCCGGCTCTGGACCAGCAGCATGACCGGGATTCGAACCAGCGATCCTCTGATCATAGTGACAGCGCCTTGTGACTCTGGACCTTGTTCAGAGCGCTCTCTGAGTTTAATAACCCATATTAATTTATATTAACCATATTAATTTACTGCTTATTTTGAAAAAGTTCCTCATGTCTGTAAGTCTAGTCTTGGCCCAAATTGTAGAGTCAGCACCAATTCCCCATGTAAAAGCCTTCTGAGTCCAGCCTTAAGCCTAATTTGGCTCTGGTTAGTTGACCTCTAGTGTCTGTTGCATTCATAGTTTGGTGTGTATCAGTGATCCTTACAGGAAAATGACGTTCCAGCCATTCCTACTGGCTGTGCATCAGTTGGCAGGAAGCAGCTCAGCTCTGCTGCAGGTCCAGCTCGAGCCCCTTAATGAAACTCTAATTGTGCTGGAATTGGTGGCTGGAGGTTCGTAGCAGTTCCCACCTCATTAACAGCACGGGCAGCTGTTCAATTACTGTCCTGCTACAGGAAGAGGCCGGTGCTACAGCTGTCTCCTGTCCTGGCTCGATGTCGCTGCTCATAACGGCAGCAATTTATACTCATCGCTGACTACAGGACACCTGGGAGGTCGGTATAAACCGGGTCAGTGAAGTATTGAGAAGAACCACCGGACCGATTGACCACAGGATTGAGTACAGTAGCTCTACGAAGGGGCAGTTAAACAATTGTCTTTGGCTCATGAGGAATCAAACGTTTAGACTGGCCTCCATCAGCGGAATGAGTGACGCTCGTCAATTTATGTGCGGCTCTTTGAGCGGACTGGAAATCGATAGCGGGCTCCAGGAAGGTATTTTTAGCGAACTCACATGTCCGAGTTCATTTTTCTCGCACGGGTCTTGGACACGACCGGAGATGCGCTGGAAGGGTTTGAAGATGACGCAGTGTGGACAGATTTAAAGCTCCGGACAGACAATAAATTTCACCCGAACTTTTGGAAGGCCATTCTGAGAGCAGTAGCAGAGTCACAGCAGAGTCCGCTGCTGATTTAGGAGCTGAAAGAGTGAGATGGTGGTGGAAACCTCTGACCTCACCAGCAATTGTCAGCAAAAGTTCATGAAAAAGTCCATCAGGCCTCACTCAGCACTTGCCTCCAGAACTCATCTGGCTTCTCCAGGTGTAGCAACTCTTCCATGATGACTGTGATGTTTGTGCAAGCAATGCTGCACAGTAGACTAGTCGACCATCCTCCAGACCTTATAAAAACCTTCCTACTGTCACAGTTTGTCGCGAGACAGTGGTGGACGTACTCGCTGGATCTTTTAATACAAGAAAAATCAAACAAAACAAAACAAGAATCCCATAAACAGGCCAAATCAACAAACCGTGAAACCGACATGAACATACACACATGCACAAGACCAGACAAAGGAAGGCTGAAACAAAGGGATACTTATACAAAGACTAACAAGGGACTCACAAGGAACACCTGGGACTAACAAGGGGGCGTGGCTACCAAGGAGACACTGGTGGAAACACTAATGGACAGGCGTGGCTGGGGCAGACAGGACACAAACAGAGGCAAAACAAAACAAAGGCAGGCATAACACCTACAAGGCGTTGGCAGTATTTTTCTTGTTTGCCTGTGATCTGTGCAAATTATGATTGTTTTAATTATTTGAGAATGATTAAAAACATGCTCAGTAGCATTGCAAAAGCTCAGGTCTTTTTTTTTTTTTTTTAGCAAATCAGACCTGAGGAATATCCATCCATCCATTCATTCATGTTCTTATCTGCTTCTTCCTGGTCAGGGTTTCAAAGGGTCTGTAGCCTATGTGGAATCATTGGGAGCCAGTGCCAGGGTGCCAGTCCATCGCAGGGTACCACACACACCTAGTGTGTTTTTGGGAGGCAGAAGGAAAGACTGAACCCACAACTATAACTTTAGAGCTTTCTAAGTTCTCTAAGTCTCCAAACCTCATGCTAACACTCGTCAAACATGGGCTCCCTTAAGCAACCGTCGAGGGATCTGAAAGATCTGAAAGTAATCTATGCACTGGAAGGCCTTGTGGTTTCTACAGAGCAGACTGTTGGAAATGGCAGTTCAGAGAAACTATGGAGGTCAAGATGGGATCTGAAAGAAGAAGAAAACCCCCAGAGAACTGAGAACTGCTCATATGCTGGTAAGATAGGCAAAGCTAAAAACCCTCATGTGATTTCCAAGAATACTGATAGAACGCTCGGCCACTCTGCAGCCGACCGACCGTCTAGGATAACAGTAACAGCAACTTCTTAACAACACCCTAGCAACCACCTGGCACACCATAGCAACCATTAGAGATCCATAGCACCCTAGCAGCATCCTATGTCAGGCAGATATTAATGATCTAATGGGCACTAATGGTGTCACGCCAACTGCACGAACAGTGGCAAATCCAATTTCTGGGGAAATGATGTGTTAAGTATTTGAGAGAAAGCCTGGAATCCAGTCTCAGATTCTTTCAGTGTGTGCCAACTGTCTCTCTCTCCCTCTCTCTCTCTCTCTCTCTCTCTCTCTGGCCTTCATTATGTCGGAGAGATCGGCCATTGTCTGGTGATACGCACTTCTGGGATGTAATTATTCTGCAGTTTATTTGGAGACGAGCAGCAGTGGAGCCGGCTGAAAATAGTAGACGTGTGCTTTCCATCAGTGAGTGGCTTTGGAATGACTCATATCTCCACGGCCGGTCCCTCGCTGTGTCACACAGTGGCCCTCCGAGAGATAAGAGGGGGGCCAGGGCCTCTAATAGCCCGGGATACTGCAGGCCTGGAGATAAAACTGACAAGCTATCGCTAACAAGACAGCATGGCGAAGCGCTGAAGCGCCGAAAGAGGCGAGAGGGGAGGTACAGGTAAGAGCCGTCAGCATCTTCCTAATTCCCTGACACACCGAAAACACTTCCTGTCAGAGTGTGGACAATTCAGTATGGACATGTTGTCCCAGGGGGACATAAAACAGTAAGAGTGTGACTTTAGTTGGGGGGGGGGGGGGGGGTTCAGATGTCGATTAACAAGCCTATTTAAAATCCAATAAGCTCTACTATCATTGGCCTGTGTATGGAACCGGGGACGGCTCGCAGAACCTACGTTATTGCAGAGTTTTAACACTGTAACAGAAATGCTTAACGTATAGTGCTGCTGTCCTCTCGCTGTGTCCTCTCAGCGCTGTTAGCAAGCTGAAGAGATTGTAGCCGGTTCGCTTTTAGCCTTGCTCTCACTCACTTCCCCAGGTTTGTCTTTTTCGAGTCTTACTGGATAGTGCTGCTGTCCTCTCACGGTGTCCTCTCAGCACGATGTGCTGTTAGCAAGCTGAAGAGATTGTAGCCAGTTAGCTTTTAGCCTGTCCCCCACTCACTTCCCCAGGTTTGTCTTTCTGGAGTCTTACTGGATAGTCCAGCTGTCCTCTCGCTGTGTCCTCTCAGCACTGTTAGCAAGCTAAAGAGATTGTAGCCAGTTAGCTTTTAGCCTGTCCCCCACTCATTTCCCCAGGTTTGTCTTTCTCGAGTCTTACTGGATAGTGCTGCTGTCCTCTCACTGTGTCCTCTCAGTGTGATGTGCTGTTAGCAAGCTAAAGAGATTGTAGCCAGTTAGCTTTTAGCCTGTCCCCCACTCATTTCCCCAGGTTTGTCTTTCTGGAGTCTTACTGGATAGTCCAGCTGTCCTCTCGCTGTGTCCTCTTAGTGCGATGTGCTGTCAGCAAGCCTTGCTCTCATTCGCTTCCCAGGGTTTGTCTTTGTTGAGTCTTAGTTCGGTTCAGCTGAGGGAGTCCAGTCTAGTCCAGATGGAGAGAAGAGATGATAAAAGCTAACATTGGGCTAGTGTTAGCTTTTAGCCTAGAACAGATCCCCTAGAACAACATCCCCGCTAGCTTTAGCTTTGTCGTGTACCGAGGTTTTGAGCCTTCCTTCTGTGAACTCACGAAAAAAGCCACAGTCCCAAGTCCTGGTTTCCATAGCAACCGGTATTCCCAGAATTAGCCTAGTCTGGAGGTGATGAGCTGTTCTCCAGTCTCAACAACGCCATATTCTCCTGATGTTGCTGCCATGTTTTTTCATGTTTCGCCACAGTGGGTGGGGTTAATGTCAGTTTTAGGGGTGTAAATATTACGAGTCAAGACTGTGATGTAACAGTTTTGAGGATTTGGAATTGGCCGGTTTTCCAGCTCTGTCTATGGTTCGGCTGGATGTTCTTTTGACAGAGGAACAGCAGTGTTTGAGGTTCATGGTACCGAACTCTCGTCAGGATAAACACGGTTCTCCACTGTAGGGGACCCCGAGGGTTTTTTTTGCTCGGACAGGACCAGGGAGGGTGAATTCCTCAGCCTAAATGAGGAACAGAGGCCACATTTTAAAGCTTCCTAAAAGACATAAAGGTGCTTTCAGGGCTTTGATCTATGCACGCTTTCGCGCCAATTAAAGTTTTTATGATTGAACTGTATTACGCTGGCAGTCCTGCTGTGTCCACTCTCGAATAATTATCATGACTAAGATAAACTGCATATCATTACTGTCCAAAAACATCCATGTCCAATTTTTAAAGGACACTTCTGTAGGGCGAGCAGTATTCCCAGTTCCCATCCTAAACCCAGCTGCTGGTGGAGTTCAGACACCCAAACCCAGACCAACATTTCAATCAATGACCACACTCCAACCACTGACGTCACGTTTATTTGGGTTATTCTAATGTCATACAGAGTCTTACAGAGTTTGCACAGTTATATACATACTGTATGTATTTAAACATGGACAAAAGTATTGGGACACCTGCTTATTCATTATTTCGTCTGAGTTGATCCTACTTCTGTTGGAACTACGCTCTACTGTCCAGGAAGGAAGACTTTCTACTAGATTTTTGGAGGAGCATTGCTGTGGGATTTGATTGCATTCAGCGACTAGAGCGCTAATCCCTAACTCCCCAACTCATCCTACTCAAAAGTACTGGATGGAGCACCACCATCCATCATTCCAGAGAACCCAGTTAGTTCTACTGCTCCACAGCTCAGTGTTGCTGGGGGGCTTTACACCCCTCTACTAGCCCACGCCTGGCATTAGGTGCCATGATGCCAATAGGTTCATCATGTTGATCTGCTCTGGTCCTATTCTATTGGCAGTACTTCTCTACAGGGACTAGACAAGCTGTGTGTGTGTGTGCATTTGCACATCTGTGTCAGCGAAGTAGCTAAATGCATTAATTAGAAAGGGTGTCCACAAACATTTGGACATATATATATATATATGTTATGCGTCTCTAACCTCTCCTTCTTGCTCTCTCTCTCTCTCTCTCTCTCTCTCTCTCTCTCTTTCCGGTCAGATCAGCTCTGGACGTGTGCGGGTGGGAAGAGTCTGGCAGAGGGACGGGGTTTTAGGAGACTCACCCACCCTCAATCTGTCCAACACTCCACACACTCCTGCAGCACACACTCCCGGAGAAAGACACGGACGCACACTTACACACCCAGCCTCCGCACGCTCTCTCTCTCTCTCTCTCTCTCTCTGTCTCTCTCTGTCTCTCTCGCTCCCCCGCTCTTAAAATGCTCTGTTGGGATCTGTGCTTGGCCTTGTTGTTCAGCTGCCTCCCAGCGTGGGCTCTTCCTTCAACCAACATCAAAATCACTCAAGGTGAGTGCAGCCCACCACTAACATACACACACACACACACACACACACACACATACACACACTTTATCAGTCTATATGCCCAAGATAGACCTTCTCAGGCTTCTCACACCCACGCTGATAATCAAACTCTTGCTCTCTGCTATAAGAAGCGACATAGTCGGCTGTTCTTTACTGTTCATGTATATCAGATCTATATTAATATGCTCTGGAATATTTCCTGGGGTAAATGTAACAGAGGAAAACTGCAGGAATTAGTCATATTTGTCACTTTTCGTTAACGTAACCTCTTTAAAATAGATCAAATAAGCAGAATAGGGTCCGCAGTATGGCACAGGGGTGTACACAGGAGTTGATCCTGCTTCTGTTGGAGTAACTGTCTCTACTGTCCAGGGAGGAAGACTTTCTACTAGATTTTTGGAGCAGCATTGCTGTGGGATTTGATTGCATTCAGCACTAGACTAGAACATTCAGCATGGTCAGGACCACCCCACCTAATCCCCAACTCCCCAACTATATATGCATAATGCATTACTCTCCAAAATAAAAGTTGCTACAAAGGGTTCTATGAGCGATGCCATAGTGGAACCACTTTTGGTCCCATCAAGAACATTCCTGTGAACGCTGTGGGCATCTCTTTTACACTAACGGTTCTTTATGGAATTAAAAATGTGGTTCTTGTATGGTATCGCTCAAAGACCCTGTGTAGCACCAATATTCAGTATTCAGTAATATTCATTCAGTACACTTCCTAAAAGCTGCTGATTTCCACGGGCTTGAGTTTGAGTTCCAGTGAGGACAGAAATAAGAGTGCTTGAAGAAAGACCACCAGAACTGCTGCAGATTAGCTCCAGCCAAAAGCCACGAGTACAATGGGTTCAGTTAGCGAAAATCAAATCCCCCCAAAACCATGTGACCATGTGTTCACAACAGAAATACAATGAAAGGAACTCAGTGCTTAGAGGAAACTGGGTCTGAGTGGAAATCTGGAGCTTCAGTGTAGTTCGCCCTGCTGGGAAAGACCAAACATCACACGCGGAGCTCGTCCACTGTCTTATCAGTCAGTCGCATCAGGTGAATTAGAGGAAAGCCATGCAGTCCTGCAGCTTTTACAGCTGGAGGTAGAGGACTGCAGCGTGCTTTTTGAACTCAAACGCTGAAAATAAGGGTATCAATCAATGTGATTCGTTATTATACATATCTCTCAATCATTTCTCATAAATATAAAGCATGTGATCAATGCAATAATTATTAAAAGTCATTTCATTGACATGATATATTTTATTCATCCAGAAACACACACTTCCAGTAATAATCGTGGGGTGATTTTAATCCAGTATGAATTTGCAGGGTGTAGTTTTTTACAGTTGGACAGTACTAATCGTGGGGGGATTTTAATCCAGTATGAATTTGCAGGGTGTAGTTTTTTACAGTTGGACAGTAATAATCGTGGGGTGATTTTAATCCAGTATGAATTTGCAGGGTGTAGCTTTTTACAGTTTGACAGTAATAATCGTGGGGTACTTTTTAATCCAGTATGAATTTGCAGGGTGTACCTTTTTACAGTTTGACAGTAATAATCGTGGGGTACTTTTTAATCCAGTATGAATTTGCAGAGTGTAGTTTTTTACATTTGGACAGTAATAATCGTGGGGGGATTTTAATCCAGTATGAATTTGCAGGGTGTAGTTTTTTACAGTTGGACAGTAATAATCGTGGGGTGATTTTAATCCAGTATGAATTTGCAGGGTGTAGCTTTTTACAGTTTGACAGTAATAATCGTGGGGTGATTTTAATCCAGTATGAATTTGCAGGGTGTAGCTTTTTACAGTTTGACAGTAATAATCGTGGGGTAATTTTAATCCAGAATGAATTTGCAGAGTGTAGTTTTTTACAGTTGGACAGTACTAATCGTGGGGTGATTTTAATCCAGTATGAATTTGCAGAGTGTAGTTTTTTACAGTTGGACAGTAATAATCGTGGAGTGATTTTAATCCAGTATGAATTTGTAGGGTGTAGTTTTTTACAGTTGGACAGTACTAATCGTGGGGTGATTTTAATCCAGTATGAATTTGCAGGGTGTAGTTTTTTACAGTTGGACAGTACTAATCGTGGGGAGATTTTAATCCAGTATGAATTTGCAGGGAGTAGTTTTTTACAGTTGGACAGTACTAATCGTGGGGTGATTTTAATCCAGTATGAATTTGCAGGGTGTAGTTTATTTTACAGTTGGACAGTAATAATCGTGGGGTGATTTTAATCCAGTATGAATTTGCAGGGTGTAGCTTTTTACAGTTTGACAGTAATAATCGTGGGGTAATTTTAATCCAGTATGAATTTGCAGGGAGTAGTTTTTTACAGTTGGACAGTACTAATCGTGGGGTGATTTTAATCCAGTATGAATTTGCAGGGTGTAGTTTTTTACAGTTGGACAGTAATAATTGTGGGGTGATTTTAATCCAGTATGAATTTGCAGGGTGTAGTTTTTTACAGTTGGACAGTAATAATCGTGGGGTGATTTTAATCCAGTATGAATTTGCAGGGTGTAGTTTTTTACAGTTGGACAGTACTAATCGTGGGGTGATTTTAATCCAGTATGAATTTGCAGGGTGTAGCTTTTTACAGTTTGACAGTAATAATCGTGGGGTACTTTTTAATCCAGTATGAATTTGCAGAGTGTAGTTTTTTACATTTGGACAGTAATAATCGTGGGGGGATTTTAATCCAGTATGAATTTGCAGGGTGTAGTTTTTTACAGTTGGACAGTAATAATCGTGGGGTGATTTTAATCCAGTATGAATTTGCAGGGTGTAGCTTTTTACAGTTTGACAGTAATAATCGTGGGGTGATTTTAATCCAGTATGAATTTGCAGGGTGTAGCTTTTTACAGTTTGACAGTAATAATCGTGGGGTAATTTTAATCCAGTATGAATTTGCAGAGTGTAGTTTTTTACAGTTGGACAGTACTAATCGTGGGGTGATTTTAATCCAGTATGAATCTGCAGGGTGTAGCTTTTTACAGTTTGACAGTAATAATTGTGGGGTAATTTTAATCCAGTATGAATTTGCAGAGTGTAGTTTTTTACAGTTGGACAGTAATAATCGTGGGGTAATTTTAATCCAGTATGAATTTGCAGGGTGTAGTTTTTTACAGTTGGACAGTACTAATCGTGGGGAGATTTTAATCCAGTATGAATTTGCAGGGTGTAGTTTTTTACAGTTGGACAGTACTAATCGTGGGGAGATTTTAATCCAGTATGAATTTGCAGGGAGTAGTTTTTTACAGTTGGACAGTACTAATCGTGGGGTGATTTTAATCCAGTATGAATTTGCAGGGTGTAGTTTATTTTACAGTTGGACAGTACTAATCGTGGGGTGATTTTAATCCAGTATGAATTTACAGGGTGTAGTTTATTTTACAGTTGGACAGTAATAATTGTTGGGTGATTTTAATCCAGTATGAATCTGCCACTAACCCCCCCAGCTCTTCCCCTGCAACTGCCTGACCCAAGCCAGCCTGCAGTCTGTCCGCTCTTCTGGACCGAGTTTGAGGGCCACTGCTACCGATTCTTCCCCTTAAATCGCACATGGGCTGAAGCTGACCTTTACTGCGCTGAGTTCTCCAACGGCCACAGATCAGCCAAACTCACCTCCATCCACAGGTACCAAACTTTCACCGCATGTGTACAGCAAGTGCATTACACCCCTCAACAGTAGGGGGAGCACTAGGCTGCTGTTACTGTGCTTAGCTACAGAGGTTTAGTCCACATTTATAGAGAACAGTGAATTATACAGTGACCGAATCCCGCAACACACACAGTCTGAGGTCTCATGTGGGGTATAAGCCTCCACAGCTCGTTAGCTAGTTACTCGATTAGCCAGTAGCCCCAGATCCAGCTTCTTTGCTGATCAACTGCAGGAGGAACTGTGTCAACTGGACTATTCTTTTCTGGACTGTCCCTTTAAAACTCCACCCACTCATTGTAATGATCTTGTGTTTTGCCACAGCTGGGAGGAGAACGTGTTTGTTTATGATTTGGTGAACAGCCGAGTCCCGGGAATACCGACGGATATTTGGATTGGCCTGCATGACAGGAGACAGGTAAAGATCCACAGGCCGAGCGTCCTTCTACGTCCTCCTACATGACTTCAACCTCAACCAAGCGCCACTGTTTGTAAGACGGACGCATATATGACGATGTAAACATCCCCTTACGTCGGGTAAACCTCACTGCTGCCACAGGAAGGCTCTCCGCTGACGTGGCGGCTGGCGTTTATTTCTGTACGTTCTGTAGGAAGCCCTCCTAATAATACTTTAATGTTTAATATCTTTGTTAAATAAGACAAAATCTCGAAGTTAGGACTTTAGAGTCGTCCATAAACTGCAGCAATGGCTCCCCACTGGCAGAAATGTAACAGATAGCGTAGGCCTCCAGTAAAAGGCCGAGTGCAGCCTATAAAAGCTCTCAGTGGAAACCCCATGAAACAGATATATGGATTCTAGCTTTGTTTAATCAGTTACGGATGCTGGTGGAAAATAAACCAACTGGGTTCACGCTGCAGCCTTCGGGGGACGTAGCGCAGGCCCACGTGGCTAATTTACAGCCATGGGCCTTCTTAACCAGGCCTGGAGTCTTTTTCCTCGCTGAGGTTCAGTAAGATCGCCAAGCTCTCCTCTTGCTG